>NC_053035.3:44489134-44744134 GCF_002575655.3 Aegilops tauschii subsp. strangulata
ACTAATTTGTTGAAATGACACTTATGACGAGACCGTTTTAACTTGGTAGAGTGATATTCGTTGCATCTTTCATATGGTGTCTAGCTTTCATTGCTTCTAATTTGTTGAAATGCCTTCTCCTTAGTTTACACATCATAAGCTGTGAATATGCAATGCTGTGAATATGCAATGGCACTAATGACGAGAGACCTCTAACATGGTAGTGTGATGTTGTTTGCATCTTGCATATGATTTATTTCTTGTACTACTTCACATTTGTTTAAACGCCATTTATGATGAGACACTGTTAACTTGGCAGAGCGATATTTATAGCATCTTTCATATGGTGTCTACCTTCCATTGCATTGCTTCTAATTTGGTGAAATGTCTTCTTCTTAGTTTACACATCATAGTTCTGGTTATCTCTTCCGTCCTGTTTTTCATACATATTACATCCTCCTATCATGTGGTTGTCTCACATCAAAGTTCAGTTCATCTGCATCACGCATCAATTTGTTCTGAAGAACTAAATTGTTATTCGTTTTTCTTGTCGACTTGACTTAACATGGCACAGAGAAAAAGGAAGAAACACAGAATGGCAGGGAATGAGAAGCGGATGAATCCTGCAGATTCTGCTGGTACTGATGGTGCAATAGAAGGTCAAAGTCCAGCGGAAAATTCTACAAACACGGCATCCCATGCTACACGAGTTGCAAAAAAGCCAAACAGAAACAAATAGCTGCCACCAAACAGGCAGAGACAGCCCTAGTTCTTGCAACACCTACCACAGTACTACCAGCTGCACGACTTACTCGTGCGTCAACTGAGCTAGCAGCACGTTCCCAAGCTCCCTTGCCACCTGACACTTCTTCCCAAGCACTCTTGACACAAGACGAGTTGGCAATATCAGATGAACCTTGTGAGCTTCAACAGCAAGAAGGTAGTTGCTGGAGTCAAGTTACAGTTGCATGCTTCTTTATATGTAGTCTCACAGTTTGATGTACACTAACACTTCCTATGTTCGTTGTTGGACTAGCACCTAGGCGCAAGAGGAAACAAACATCAGGGATAATGCTCAATAGGTTAACTAAATCTAGAGGAGGAAGAATGGAGATCCGTTTTGAGGCAGGTTTAAAAAGGCCACGTGATGCTACAGAGTCAGCCAAGTTAGTATCAGAGGTAGCGGTTGCCGTTAGTTGTCATGTACGTATCCTCCCAACATGGATTCAGTACAGGAATGACAAAGACGAAACCCAGTTCAACACCTTCCTCGACCATTTATCTGTAAGTATGGTTATGTATGGAAACTAGTAATATCGTCTTGCTCTTTCCCATATTTTCTAGGTTGCTGATAATGAGACTGCCATAATTTTCAACAGATGAGGTTCAAGTTGGATAGCCAAGATGATGCAACCAAACAAGCTTGCACCCATGGTTTCAAGTCTGCTCTGCGATAGTATCGGTATAACTTGAGGAAAACTCACTTTGAAGGCAAGGCTAACAGTGAACTTTCCCAAACATCTCCAGTGGAAAATATATCGGATGAAGACTGGAGGGGCCTTGTTAAACACCGGTCTGATCCGAAGTATCAGGTACATTATATATATGTGATCAGATCACATGTTGAAGTCCTATTTACGCGTGTGCCACACAAATCTATCTTCTTGTAGGTGAACTATTCAAAGAACAAGGCCAACCGTACGAAAGTGAAATTCCAACAGATGACAGGATCTCGTAGCTATATTGCACACTGCGAGGCTCTTGTAATTAGCTGCTGTTTCACTCTTTTCGCTGTACGATATTATCAGATCTATATTGACTTGTTCGAAATGCAGAGGAAAGCCCGCAAGGACCAAAAAGTAGCTGAACCAAATGCTGTGGAAATCTTCAAGGACTGTCACACCAGCAAGAAGAAGGGCATGACTACACCAGTCAATGCCGCTGTTGTAAGTCCTTAATCCTCATGCCTTTTAACTACTACTTACTCTGACTTGTGCCTTGAACTGCATGGTTTGCAGCCAATGTCTATTACTCTTTTCAATTTTATACACAATTGTCTTAGCGTATCATTGCACCTTACAATGTTTAAAAGAGAGGAGTGATGTTCCTTTGATCTTGACCCGTAATCTAGTTCCGTGCTGGACTTGCCCACACAACGTTACAATTGCCTGTTTGTCTGTTCTCAGTAGTTTTGTGATATGAATGATGTCATACTATGCTTACCGTATTATAAACTTCGTCTCTTTATCCTTAGCCCTCAATACAATGTGAAGAAATAGACAATACATTAGCGATGGTACATGGTCATATGTTTGGAACCGGGTTTTATTATGTACTTTGCAATAAAATATAACTAATATTTTACATGGGTTCACCAGAATAAGTTCTGTATATAGACCAAAGCTATTTTGTTTGGTTTTGCTGCCTCCTTAATATCTTATGTTCTGGTACTACTAATGTAAAACCTCAACTTTTCAGCAAGCTATGGAAAAAATGGTGGAACCGCCACCTTCTGAAGGTGGCGAGGCAACTATAACCGCAATGTCAGCTCTTGCTGCAGTGGGTCAGTACCTGTCCACTAACAGTGCCAAAAGCACGTTCCTACGTAATACTGGGTTGGTTGTTAAGGCAATATTTTCCAAACTGCCTCATGATCAAGATATGCAAGCTCAAAGCAATGTTGTATCTGCGCTCCAGACACAAGTCCATTCCCTAACAGAGACCCTTTGTGAAACAAGGAGAAACATTGCTCAATGTCGTCAAGATATGCATGGTTTTGAAACCAGACTATTAGACATTTGCTATGTTGTTTAGGAGCCTAGGGGAAATGAAGGCGAGGGTTATGGTGCTCCATCGGACAATACAGCATGAAAACGTAACAGTCAGGTCAAATGAACCGAGCTTCTGAACTTCTGGTGGTGCATTTATCTGCTAGAATGTTAAGTTTTATGCCAACCTTCCTTTTGTTATATAGTTGTAATTTGTTTTGGTGCGATACAATATTTATTCTTAACGTGCAGCCACCGGCTGAAGAAAACAGCAAGCCATTTCTGTATAGTCTAGGGTGTTCCCTATATTTGCACTGGTGGCGATCTTTGATGCCGAGTGGATGTAATCTGTGCAATCACCTTAATAGCCTAGCGTTAGTTTCGGCCTTATTTATTTCCTAGTCTTCTTTTTCCCTGGTTTGCTAGTTGCTGCAACTACCATGGGCCATATACGGGCCGTAGGATCCATGGGTCTCCTACGGGCCGTCGATAAATGGGCCTGTAATCGGTGGGCCTCAGGCCGTCGGATGAATGGGTCTACATGGGCCGTAATCGGGCGTAATTGGTATTGGCCCAGCACGGTAACAGGCCGTAGGACAGCAAAGGCTTAATTCTGTCATAGGCATAACGGGTCGTTAATGGGCCAGAATATAGGACGGCTGGAAACGACGCAATGGGTTAACAGGCCAGAAATGGGCCGACTCTTGCCATGGGCCGAATTTGGCCCATTAGGGTAACATGCCAGTAACGGGCCGACTCTTGCCATGGGCCAAATTTGGCCCATTAGGGGAACAGGCCAGTAACGGGCCAACTCTTGCCATGGGCCGAATTTGGCCCATTAGGGGAACAGGCCAGTAACGGGCCGAAAGTAATCGAGGGCCGAAAAGGAGCCCAAGAATGTATGGGCCGTCAATAGGCCGAAAGCTAACACAGGCTGGAAATGGCCCATCTAAATCACGGGCCGTTAACGGGTATAAATAAAATTACTGTTCATTATGGGCTAGAGTCACCGTGGGCCTGTAAAGGGCCGAAAGATACGAAGGCCTCATATGGGCCGAAAGACGTCGTGGGCCATACATGGGCCGAAAGTGAAATGGGCTGGTGTTATATTCGATGGCCCACATGATGTTGTTGGGCTGATTTCCTTTAGGGCCTAACGGGCCGTGAGTTAACGGGCCGTAAAATGGGCTATTTGCGAAGAGACCGTTAACAGGCTTTTCATGGGCCAGCCCGTTAACTTTTGACCAAGTCAAACGGGCCGGCTTTGTAAGCTAAATGGGCCAGTGGTGGGCCGTGGCACGTGTCGACATATCATAGGCGCCAATCTGACCCACTAACGAGCTGACACGTGTTTCGTCTGGCCAATAAGAATTTCACACGTGGAAATTTCCAATTGGTCGGGGCTGTTAACGGGTTATCGGATCCAAAACCCGACCCAATAGCTTAACGGCGTTCCGTTACGGTGGATGCCACGTGTCGGTCAACCTTGACGAAAGCACTTCTGTGACGCGCGATTTATCGTCATGGAAGTGGACACTTCCGTGATGATAATTTTGGTAATGTCATGGAACACTTCTACGACAGCATAGGTATGACTATCTTGATTCTGTCATAAAATTGTCATGGATGTACATGCATGACAAAAAACGCGACCTACTGTGACAAACACGTATCATCACGGAAGTGTATTTTTTTGTAGTGTCGTCAATGATTTAAAATATGAAGGAGCTGTCGGATAGTAATCCACCAAAAGATCACGTGGTCCACAAAGGATCTGATGTGAATATCGGTACTCAACTAGAAGAAGGGATGCAAAGGAATCGGTTTATGGAAACATCTAAATAAGCCGAAGCTTGAATACGAAGGGTTTACGATTTTTGAAACAGAAGTTCAGAAGCAGAGGCTCTGATCAAAAGATAATTGAGTTGAATCTATATAGATCGACAATCGATCAAGGTTTGATTTGCCAAGAATAAGCTCAAGTTCGGAGTGACGTCTGAGCCGGAAGGGTGAATGCTAAGATCTGATTGAGGATTGCGAGCATTCGCAACATATTGGATCAAGGGACTCGAAACGATAGTGACAGAGGATGTCAATGGAGATTACTAGGAATATGGAACTAACCATAATGCAGGCACGCAAGACTTTCCAAAGCAATAGGTTGCAAAGGATTCTTGGAAGGTCGAATAGCATTTTGGGGTATTTTGTGAAACATATGATCAACTAGGGATGAACGAATCCCCGATAAGAGTGAGGAATTATTCGTAGGGTTATTCATGCGGAAAAGAGCTGCAAGGCAGTCCGAAAAAGGATTCTCGAAGGTCGAAGAATACTTTCGGGTATCTTGTAATAACAAGAACAACTAGGGATGGAAGTATGAACGGCGAGGGTACATAGTTATCCATAAGGATTCAACGGTGTTAAGGGATTGCAAAAGAAATGAACACAAGTTCTCGGGAGTAGATCAGAGAGTATCTTCGAAGTCTTCTGGTGAAGTACGTAACCATCCGAACTGAAGGGGCCCTCCGGGGAAAGTTGTTACGAGAACCTAATGTAGTTAGTAAATTCATTTAACCCGAATAGAAGAGATAACAGAGTCCCGGAGTATAGGTGAGGAGCAAAAGATCCTAATACCACCCAATGGCGACGTGGGCCCGTAAGACACACAGCCATGTTAGTAAAAAGTTTTTCAGTGACTAGACTTAACTTTGGCCAAGGAGTTGGAAAGGGGGCTACCTACAGGGAGTCGGCTCTGATACCAACTTGTGACACCCCCGATTCAATCATACACTAATCATAGACGCAAACGTGTACGATCAAGATCAGGGACTCACGGGAAGATATCACAACACAACTCTAAAAATAAAATAAGTCATCCAAGCATCATAATACAAGCCAGGGGCCTCGAGGGCTCGAATACAAGTGCTCGATCATAGACGAGTCAGCGGAAGCAACAATATCTGAGTACAGACATAAGTTAAACAAAGTTGCCATAAGATGGCTAGCACAAACTGGGATACAGATCGAAAGAGGCGCAGGCCTCCTGCCCGGGATCCTCCTAAACTACTCCTGGTCGTTGTCAGCGGGCTGCACGTAGTAGTAGGCACCTCCAGTGTAGTAGGAGTCGTCGTCGACGGTGGCCTACGGCGTCTACGAGGATAGATCGAGGATAGGAAGGGGGGAACCGGCGAAGAGGTTCACTGCGGGTCCGATGGCGCGCTCGAGGAGGCCGGTGAGGTCGCGGTGGTGTAGATCGATGACGACGATGTGTGGTGGCCGAAGCAGAGGAGACGAGGTTAATGGCGATGGCTAGGCAGCTTCGCTCCTAGCTCCGATGCCCGGAACAGACGCGGACGAGTGCGACGAACGTCCAGGATGTGCTCCCGCCCGCCGGAGAGGTCGGTGGACGCGTCAACGACGGCGAGGAAGCGGTGACCGTGTGAGCTTGTAAGCTCAAAATTGACCCAAAGGAGAGGGGGGGGGACGATGGGGATCCAGGAGGGAATGGGAGAGGGCGAGCTAGGGTTTCAAGGATGCTACCTTATAGGCCGAGGGGGGGCTCGTGGCGGCCATCCATGGCCATGGCACCGTGGATGCGTGCCATGCCCTCCCTGACTCCTATACAGAGGAGGGGATGAGGCGGAGGTGGGCTAGGCCTGTACTATGTATGATGGGCCAAAGTGCACAATAGTTAGGTTCCTTCTTCATTTACTATTTTCTGTTTTCTATTTTTGTTTTGTAAAAGACACTGCTCATATTTATTTAAGCTATCAAAAGATTTTGCAATATGGAACTTGGCCATATAAATGCCCTGCAATATTCGGCACTGCCATAAAATGGTTGGGGTAATATTTCAAGTCATTTGATTTTCGAATAAAAGCAAAGGAACTAGAGTGGATGTTTTAGTCACTCCTTTTGGATGATAACATTTGAAAAGCAAACAAGTGACCTAGTTTTTCTCCACCGTAATTAACTATGGATTATTTGCCATCACATGAACTTTTTAGTTTTGACATTTGAAAATTCCTATTGTTTGACTTTATTCTAATTTGAATTTAGAATTAGTTTGAAACAACGTGGGATCTAGCAACAGTAAAATAACGACATGGCATCATTAGTAGGAGATTACTGTAGCTTAATTATTCGGGTGTCACAGGAATGCAGTAATTTCAAAAAATTTCCTACGCACACGCAAGATCATGGTGATGCATAGCAACGAGAGGGGAGAGTGTAGTCCACGTACCCTCGTAGACCGTAAGCGGAAGCGTTATGACAACGCGGTTGATGTAGTCGTACGTCTTCACGATCCGACCGATCCTAGTACCGAAAGTACGGCACCTCTGTGATCTGCACATGTTCGGCTCGGTGACGTTCCACGAACTCTCGATCCAGCTGAGTGTCGAGGGAGAGCTTCGTCAGCACGACGGCGTGATGACGGTGATGATGAAGCTACCGGCGCAGGGCTTTGCCTAAGCACTGCAACGATATGAATGAGGTGGATTATGGTGGAGGGGGGCACTACACACGGATAAGAGATCAATGATCAACTTGTGTTCTAGGGTGCCCCCTGCCCCCGTATATAAAGGAGCAAGGGGGCAGGCCGGCCGGCCCTTGGGCGCGCCAAGGAGGGGAGGAGTCCTCCTCCTAGTAGGAGTAGGACTCCCCCTTTACTAGTCCAACTAGGAAGGGGAAGGGGGAAGGAAGAAGGAGAGGGAGAGAGGGAGGGATGAAGGAAATATGCCCTAGAGGCAATAATAAATTTATTATTTATTTCCTTATATCATGATAAATGTTTATTATTCATGCTAGAATTGTATTAACCAGAAACATAATACATGTGTGAATACATAGACAAACATAGTGTCACTAGTATGCCTTTACTTGACTAGCTCGTTAATCGAAGATGGTTTAGTTTCCTAGCCATGGACATGAGTTGTCATTTGATTAACGGGATCACATCATTAGGAGAATGATGTGATTGACTTGACCCATTCCGTTAGCTTAGCAGTTGATCGTTTAGTATGTTGCTATTGCTTTCTTCTTGACTTATACATGTTCCTATGACTATAAGATTATGCAACTCCCGTTTACCGGATGTCGGGTGGTAGGTGAGACATATGCCAATGGGTGGCTTATCATTGTGGGAGCCAGTAAGACATCGCCGGTGCCTGGAAACAGGATAAGGCGAAGACATGCACGCCGGTGAATCTTACCCAGGTTCGGGGCTCTCCGTGGAGATAACACCCCTAGTCCTGCTCTGCGGGGTCTCCACATGATCACTAGATCAACACAAGTGGCTACAAGAGGCTCCTTGAGCTATTTGGCTAGAGGAAGAAGAAGGGCAAGGCTAGCTCTCCTCTTCTCTCTATATGGTGTATAAAACTCTAAGAGATCAACCCTTTGCATGGGTGCCCCGGGGGGTTTATATAGGCCTGCCCCCCAGGGGTACAATGGTAATCTGGCTGGACGTGGGTCCTAGCCGTCAGTGTCTGTATTCGCCGGCTTCTCCGCCGGCCGCTGGGGCCCACCGACTGGTGGGTCCTGCCGGCTGCTGGCCTCTTGGCCGACAGGCCAGCCCCATCGCCTGGGGGTCTTGCCAGTGGCTGGTTACTATAGCCTCGCCTCTGATGACGAGGGCTTTGCCGAGGTAAGCATGGCTACAGTGCCGCCGCCTGGCGGGCTCTCACTGTAGCCTTACCTCGTCTTGTCTCCTTAATGATGCACATACTTCGAGGGAGGGTGGTAGCCGGCTATTGGGAGCCGGCTACGCCCCAGGCCGACTGGGGGAGGCTTGGCCGTCTTCGAGCATCTCTCTGGCTGAAGGGGCCCGCCGCCAGCGGGCCGTACTGACAGCCTGTCGTGGGTGGCGTCATGGTCAACATGGCAACAGTGCCGCGCCGGACGGGGGATGGCCGACCCGTAAGGCGTACTGTGGCCATGCGTGCTCTGGGATATGGGGGTGGCAAGCTGTACTCTAGCCACGCCCCGTTTCGTCACCGTTATGTGGGTGCAGCCCTTGAGGGTGCAATCTTGGCCGCTTGCCGGGAGCCGGTCTTCTTGTGGCCGGCTTCTGGGAGTCGGTCCTCTTGTGGCCGACTTCTTGGAGTCGGTCCTCTTGTGTCCGTCTTCTTGGAGTCGGCCATCTTGTGACTCTCTTCGGGAGGGTTTTTAGGGCCGGGCCGTCTTCCAGTAGTCAGCCCGTGAGATAGCCGGCCAGGGGAGGCGGCCCTGTGCTTTGGGTGCTTGAAGGCTCGATCGGCCTGATAATTTCTTGAAGAGCCAGGGGGAGTCGGTTAGGCTACCCGTGGTCATTTACTCCGATAGTAGTCCCCGAAGCTGGTTGGGCTTCGAGGCTGAAAGGAGGATGAGAAGCTCAGTCTACTTCCTATGTTGAAGAGCCAGCAGCTAGGAGCCGGCTTTGATCAGGTGCGCCGTCTTGGTGAGGTTTTGAAGTCTGAAGGCGGGAGCCAGCTGGCGCGCCCGCCGGGTTGCGGGCCGGCCGCTTACCGCCCACGCGCCACGTGGCACGTGGCACCCTCCGGCTGGAAGAGCCTGCCAGCCCACGCGTGTGACGGGACGCCGCCGTAGGCCCGGGCCCGCCACTTCCATGCCTAGGCCTAGGTGTGGATCTTCTGTGGCCCAAAACGGGCCGTTCGCCTTCCAAGGGCAGTTTCCGCACGCCGTTAGGGCACAATAATCGCGGGACGTGGGGGGAGTGGGTGCAGTTAATCTCACGTCCCCCCACGCCTCGCCTCCTCGGCTTCGCCGCACGAGGCTATAAATAGGGGGAGGAGGGGGAGCGGCAGACGCTCGCACGCTCACCCTCGCTCCGCCATCTTCTTCTTCTTCCTCTCCGTCGCTGCAGCCCCTCGCCGCCGCGCCGTCCCTCTAGTCATCGTACTACCCCGCAGCTTCGCCGCCGCGGGGCCGTGGTTTCGCCGTCGCCGCGCCCTTCATCGGCTTCTTGCCCTCATGTTGCGCGGCGGAGACTGGGACGGCTCCAACGTCCACGCGGGCCACATCGACTTCCTCCGCAAGACGCGGCGGTTGCCCGGCAGGGACCATGTGCGGGTCCGTCTTGCGCCGGAGAGGGAGATCTCGCCGGCGCCGGAGGAGGGCGAGCGGGTAATCTTCCGCTCGCACTGCCTACGCGGCCTCGGCCTGCCTTCGAGCAGCTTCTTCCGTTCCTTCCTCGAATTCTTCCAGCTCCAGCCGCACCACCTTACTCCAAACACGGTGGTGCTGCTGTCTGCCTTCATCACTTTGTTCGAGGGCTTCCTCGGCGTCCTTCCCACCCTCGAGCTCTGGGGGGAATTCTTCCAGTCCAAGCTCGGTACCGCCATGAGGGGCATGCCGGCTCAGAGCGGCGCCTTCATCGCAGTGCGGAGGCCGGTAGCCGACAACCCGTTTCCTGCCATCCCGCTGATCCAGTCGGTGAAGCTCTGGCAGAAATCCTACTTCTACGTGAAGAATGTCGCCCCACAAGGCGACTTCATCAACTTGCCGGCTTATGTAGCCGGCCCGCCGGCTGGGAGGCGGCCCCAGTGGTCCTATCGGGGCAGAACGCTGTCGCCTGCTGGAGCCGCTGGCGTCGCGCGACTCCGGGTAATGGTCCAGTCGGAGGGCCTGACCGGGCCCGACCTGCTGGCCGCCTTCATGGCGCGCCGGGTGCTCCCGCTCCAAAGCCGCCCTCATATGATTTGTCAAATGAGCGGCCAACTCGATCCGAGTCGGCTGTGTACCAGGGAGATGACTCATGCAGAGGTAGCTCTCATGGTGAACTACCTCACGGACCGCAAGCTCACCGACGAGTGGCAGTTTGGCAAGGAGCCGTACTCCCGTGCCAATCCCCCGCATATGGTAAGCTTTCTTTTTCTTCTCTTCTTTACTTTTGTCACCAAGTTCCTCTTGGCCGACTCTGACCAGTCGGTTTCTCTTGGTAGAGCCCCCTCCTTCGACCGGCGGCCGGAGCAGCGGGGGTGGAGCGCCAATATCTTCCCGACCGGGCGACGCACGATTTGGACGACCCCGACTTAGGTGCGGCCGCTCAGGACGACAACACCGTGGGGGAGGCGGCGAGGCAGGCGGCTCCGGGCTTGGAGCCAGCTTCGACGACTGGCCGGATGATGACGAGGTGGAAGTCGTCCCGCGCCGCCAGCCGGCGTCCGATCATGGCGCGGGTTCATCTGCCGCGCCGGCTGCCCGAGGCGGCGCGCAGAAGCGCCGGGCCGCGCCGAGCCTATTCGGTAGTCGGCCGAAGAAGCCCAAGAGCGCGGCGGCGGCGACCAAGCGGGACGAGGCAGCCGCGAAGGCTGCCCGCTTCCGCAAGGTGGTGAAGCAGCCACAAAAGGTTTCGGCGTAAGTGTCAATTCTCTCGCGTATTCCTTCCTCTCTTTTTTGATATTCTTCTGAGTTCTTGTCTCGACTTATCAAACAGGGCTCCTCTTTCTCTTGAGCGGACCGCTGCCGCCTCCGTGGTTGGAGCGGCGGGAGGATCTGCAAGCGCCCGCCACGTGGACCCCCGTGCCGAGCTTCAAGTGGCGACGGAGCGGGAGGCGCGGGAGGAGCGGGAGGCGGAGGAGCTGAGGGCGGCCACTGCCAAGGCGGCGCAGGAGATGGCGGAGGAGTCGGCCGAGGCACAAGCCGACGCGGCGGCCAAGGCCCAGGCGGAGACTGCAGCCGCAGAGAGGGCGACAGAGGCCCTACTTGTCGTCCCCCTGCGCGCTATGGCGCCCGAGATCCCGGAGCCCCCGCCGGAGGAAGCCGGGACGACCGGCTGTGGATGGAGAGGGAGGAGGGAGACGTCATCGTCTGGGAGAGGGAGGCGGCACCGCCATCGCCGACTGGGGCGGATCAAGGCAGCCGGCCTAGCGCGCCGCCCGTGCAACCGGCTGGGGCGAGCCGGCTGCGAGGACAGACCTTGTGGTCCGGTCGCCATCGCGCCAGCGCGCGGGGAAGGCGACTTCAGCGCTGGACCCGCAGAAGGTGGCGGGCTCTAGCTCGTCGGCCCAGGATCTGGAGATGGCCAGCGCCAGCTCGGGGTGGACGCCGGGTGGTGGAACGGCCGGGCTGAACGTGGCGGCGCAAGAAGTCCGGAACCAGCTTCAATCCCTGGCCACCGTGCTGAGGCAGTATAATCAAGAGTTCCTCGCGACACGGATGGCCATTCGGGTGAGTCTTCCCGCTTTTTTGTTTCTTGTTCTTGATTTCTTTCGTGGGGGCGCGTCAGCGCACCCACTTGGTGTAGTCCCCGAGTTCCGAGTCGGCTGCTGAGCAGGCGGCTTGGAACTTCTTAGTAGACTTCGATTGCTGTCTTGTTCTTATTCGCTCCTCTGTCCTATTTGCAGAACTATCACAACCTCCGTGCGGCTACCTTCAACTCCCAGGTCCGGGAGCTGAACTAGAAGACCACTGATCTTACTGAGAGCCGGAGTAAGTGCTTCATCTTTTATCTCACATGGAGGCGCGTCAGCGCACCCACTGGGTGTAGTCCCCGAGATTCGGGCCGACTATTGAGCAGTCGGGCCGGATCTTTCCTGGCGACTTCTTTCTTATTGCTTTTTTCTTCTTTTCCATATCTGCAGAGGCCAATGCCGACCTGAGGGAGCAGTTGGGTGGGGCTCAGACCGCCCTTCGCGCCAAGGAAGCCGAGTGCAACGCCTTGGCTCAGGAGCGTGACCGCTTGGTCAAGAAGCTGGCCGGCCAGGAGGAGAGTCATAAGGCGGCCCTAAAGGTGGCGCAGGACAGCGAGGCCGCCCTCCAAGTCGAATACGAGACCGAGGCGGCGAGCTGGGCTAAGGCAAGGTAGTCGTTGAGAGACAGCTATGGCCAGATCGAAGATTTGGTTGACGGTAGGCCGCCTTCTTCTTCGTTCCTTTGCTTGCCGCCTGCCATTTGGTCCATTTTCTGACTTTGTGTTTTTTCTCTTCCTTTCTTACTTGTGCAGAGTACTTCCCTGGTTACTCCGTTGCCTCCAGCCAAGTCATCGAGGCCCACCGCGAGGCGCAAAGGCAGGCTGGAGCTGAGATCGCGCTGGAGGCTCGCCGGTCGCTTGAGGAGCAGCTTCTGGCGATCCAAGCCCGCCTCCAGCCGGCTCACCGCATGCTCCCCCGTCTTCAGCGCGTTGGGCGCAAGTGCTGGCCGCCCTCTGGCCCGATGAGGTGATTCCCCGTACCCCCAGTCGGACTGCCGACTGGCTGGAGGTAGCGGTTGGCCGCTTCGAGGCCTGGAAAGCTTCTGCAGCTCGGTCAGGCGCCAGGCGGGCGCTGGAGTTCGTCAAGGCTTGGTATCCTGAGCTGAATTTGGACCAGCTGGCCATCTGGCAGCAGGAGGCCGATGAGGAGCTGGAGGCGGTGCGGCCGGCTATCATCCAGCGCGCCTCGGCGATCGCCGACTACACCGACACCACTGCCTTTGCCCCTGAGGTGGATGATGACGGCATTGCTTAGCCGGAGGAGTGGTTTGGTCTGAACTCGACGGATGGTGATGACTCGGCGGAGGAGATCGACTCCAGCGACGAGGGCGAAGAGGAGGAGGGAGAGGATGGTGAAGACGCCGTGCCAGACGGTGGAGCAACCGGCCAGCCTCAGCTTGATCGTGCCTCCAGCAACGAGGCACGTGGGAGCGCACCGCCTGCAGCCAGTGATGATCAAGCCGAGACTCGCCAGCCGGACACTCCTCCAGCCAGCACTGCCGTCTCCACTGACCTGCCTGGCTCGCCTGTTGCACCCTTAGCCTGATCCGCCACCCTTGCTTTCCTGTTTATTACTCTTTGAATAGTATTTGTTAAGTTTGCGCAGTTCCACCCACTGGGGGTGTATTCAAACTATGTTGAATGCCGGCCTTTCGAAGGCCTTTTGTGTAAATATAATCATGCATGTGCTTGGCTTCCGATTGTATTTGCTTTTCATCCTTTTGGATGTTTCCTTTGCCGCCCTCCCTTGGTCGCCGCCTTCCCAGCCGGACAGCTGCTCTGCAGTCTGTGGCTGGGGAAGGGCTTGGCTGTTTGGGAGGGCAAGTACTCTAGCTTTCTTAGATTGTAGCAAGATGAATGTGAAGCTGGCCAGCCGGCTGTTCTGACAGCCGGTTGGCGGGGTGGGAGGCCGGCTTGTGTTATATAAGTTCGTTAGTCCTTAGCCATTTTTCGTGTGGGCATCCTTTCCTGCCTTTGACTCTTGCCTGTCCGACAGTCGACTCTTCGAGCTGCGGCTTTCAACAAGAGCGGGCTTGGGTGCCGGCACACTACTTGTCTGACTGCAGGTAGAACTTTAATATAACTCAAGGCGGCAAGTCCCCGGGCCGACTGATCGAACCCGATGCCGGACAGAAAAACAAATGTAGTAATACATTCATAGGTATGACACTCGTCATATATAGATAAAAGATGGCAGTCCCCGAGTGCTCCTCGGGGGGCCCGTTGTCTTGTGCTTAATACAAAAGGTAGCATGGTACATACTGCTTTTAACTGTAAAATCTTCGGAGGAGATTGGCGTTCCATGGTCGTTCCGACTCCTTGCCGGAATCATCTCTCTTGCGTGCCTTCGGCTTCTGTGCGTCGATCAGGTAGTAAGAGTCGTTGCCTAGGGCCTTGCTGATGACGAAGGGGCCTTCCCAAGGGGCCGAGAGCTTGTGCTGGCCGGCTGTTCGCTGGATCAGCCGGAGCACAAGATCGCCTTCTTGGAAGGATCTTGGCTTGACCTTCCGGTTGTGGTAACGGTGCAAACCCTGCTGGTAGATGGCGGGCCGGCTGAGTGCTAACAGCCGGCCCTCTTCCAGCAGGTCAACGCCGTCTTCGCGCGCTTCCTTGGCCTCCGCCTCCGTGTACATGGTGACCCGAGGTGAGTCGAACTCAATGTCAGTTGGGATGACAGCCTCGGCACCATATACAAGGAAGAAAGGGGTGAAGCCGGTTGACTTGTTCGGGGTAGTACGCAGACTCCAGAGGACAGCTGGCAGCTCGTCTAGCCAGCAGCCAGCCGAACGCTCGAGTGGTACGACCAGTCGGGGCTTGATGCCGGAGAGGATGAGGCCGTTTGCTCGCTCGACTTGGCCGTTTGACTGCGGTGGGCAACGCACGCTAAGTCCAGTCGGATGCCCTGTGTCGTGCAGAAACGTGCCAGTGCTCCTTTGGCAAAATCCGTGCCATTGTCGGTGATGATGCTGTGTGGTATGCCATACCGGGTGGTGATATCTGCGATGAATGTCATGGCAGTCGGCCCGTTCAGCTTCTTGATTGGCTTCGCTTCAATCCACTTGGTGAATTTGTCCACGACGACAAGCAGATGTGTCATGCCGCCGCGCGCCGTCTTGAATGGGCCCACCATGTCTAATCCCCAGACGGCAAAGGGCCAGGTGAGGGGGGTGGTCTTGAGTGCAAAAGCCGGCAGGTGTTGCTTGGAGCTAAAACTTGGCACCCGTTGTAGCATTTGACAAATTCCTTGGCGTCTTCCAAAGCAGTCGGCCAGAAGAACCCATGGCGGAAAGCTTTGGCGACAAGTGATCTTGAGGCCGCGAGGTGGCCGCATTCGCCTTGGTGAATGTCCTTGAGGATTGCCGTGCCCTTCTCTGGCTCGACGCAGCGCTGGAAGACTCCAGTGACGCTGCGCCTAATGAGTTCTCTGTTTATTATTGTGTATGCTCCGGCTGGGCATTGAACTTGTCTTGCCGAGATCTCGTCAGTCGGCAGCTCTCTGTTTACCAGGAAGTTGAGGATGGGTTGGGCCCATGATGGAGCTGTGACTTCTTCTATTCCCAATACGGCTACTGCGACCAGGGTGGGTGGGTTGGGTGGTGAAGAGTTGGAGTCGGCCACCGCCTGTTGTGTCATTGCAGTCCCCGGGCCGACAGCTGCAGTCCCCGGGCCGGGTTCTGAAGTCCCCGAGCCGGGTGCGACTATGGCAGTCCCCGGGCCGCCTGTCGAAGTCCCCGAGCCGCCTGCTGGGTTCCCCAAGTCGGATCCGACTGCATCAGGGGCAGGCGGTACGAAGATGGAGTCTGATTCTGGAGACGGCTTGACAGGCGGGTTGAGGAGGCGTTGGAGAGAGACGCCGGTTGGTATAGCTTTTCGGGTGGAGCCTATTCGTGCCAGGGCATCTGCTTGCTCGTTGTCGGCCCGTGGCACGTGGAGGAACTCGCATCCTTCAAAGTATCCGCTGATTTGCTGAACGAGGAATCGGTAGCTCACCATGTTTGTGTCCTTGGCGTCCCAGTCGCCGGATGATTGTTGGACTACCAAATCCGAGTCGCCATAGCACAGGATCCGGTGGATGCCGAGCTCTTTGGCTAGCAGGAGCCCGTGTATGAGCGCCTCGTACTCGGCCACGTTGTTGGAGGCGGCAAAATGAATTTGCAATGTGTATCTGAGTTTGTCACCCTTGGGAGAGGTGAGGACGATGCCGGATCCCAAGCCGGTGCGCATCTTGGATCCATCGAAGTGCATCCGCCAATGAGTGGAGTCGGGAGCCGGCGGTAGGTACTGGGTCTCGGCCCAGTCGACAAGAAAGTCGGCCAATGCTTGGGACTTGATGGCTGTGCGGGGCTGGTAGAAGATCGTGTAAGGAGCCAGCGCAATGGCCCACTTGGCCACCCGGCCGGATGCATCCCGGCTGCCTATGATCTCGGCAAGCGGGGCAGTACATACGACCGTGATGGGATGCTCTTGAAAGTAGGGCTTCAGCTTAGTATACTCCATAGCACATCTTCTGGTAGTGCGGGTAGTTTTGCTTCGAGGTGGACAGTACTTCGCTCAAATAATACACCGGCCTCTGGACTAACAGAGCCCGGCCTTTTTCTGGGCGTTGGACCACAATAACTGTGCTGACCACTCGGCTAGTCGCGGCAATGTAAAGGAGCATGGGCTCTTTCTCAGTCGGCGCCGCCAAGACAGGTGGCGTGGTCAGCATCTTCTTCAAATCGTGAAAAGCTTGGTCTGCTTGGTCGTTCCACTCGAAGTGGGTGGACTTTTTCATGAGTCGGTACAGGGGGAGAGCCTTCTCTCCAAGCCGGCTGTTGAAGCGGTTGAGGGAGGCCAGGCACCCGGTAAACTTTGGGACGTCTCGCAGCTTGGTAGGAATCTCCATTCTCTCTATGGCCTTGATCTTCACTGGGTTGCACTCGATGCCGCGTTCGGAGACCAAGAAGCCTAGAAGCTGGCCGGATGGTACTCCGAACACGCATTTCTCAGGGTTGAGCTTGATCTGAAACCGGCGCAAGTTGTCAAATGTTTCTCGGAGGTCTTCCAGCAGGGTGCCGCGCTTCTCCATCTTCACCACAATATCGTCTACATAGACGTGGGCATTTCTGCCGAGTTGCTTGAGGAGGCATTTCTGCATGCAACGCTGCAAAGTGGCACAGGCATTTCTCAAGCCGAATGTCATAGTCAGGTAGCAAAAAGCTCCGAATGGTGTGATGAAGGCGGTCTTCAGGCGGTCGGCTGGATCCAACTTGATCTGATGGTAGCCTGAGTAAGCATCCAAGAAACTCAACAGATCGCATCCGGCTATGGAGTCTATCACTTGATCGATTCGAGGTAAGGCAAACGGATCTTTGGGGCAAGCTTTGTTGAGGGTGGTGTAATCTACACATGCGCCATTTATTGTTTTTCTTCAATACAAGGACCGGGTTGGCAAGCCATTCTAGAAAAAAACACCTCCATAATGAAGCCGACTGCCAAAAGTCGGGCTATCTCTTCTCCTACAATCCTTCTCTTTTCCTCCGACAGTCGGCGGAGAGGTTGTTTGACTGGTTTTGCGTCTGCTCGGACGTGTAGCTTGTGCTTAGAGAAATCCTTCGGAACACCCGACATGTCCTTTGGGGACCATGCAAAGATGTCTCGATTCTCACGGAGGAAATCGACGAGCTCGCCTTCCTATTTGCTGTACAGGTTTGCTCCAATGACGGCAAACCTCTCCAGGTTCTTTGGGACAGAGGTATCTTCTTTGTTTCCTTGGCCGGCTGGTAGGAGCCTTGAGCATCATATTCCTTGGGGTCAGGGGACAGGGCCGGCTGCTTGCCGGCCATGGCCACGACTCGGTCCAGCATCTTTTTTTCTTCAGCAATCATGAGGGACTCGGCCAGCCGGCTGCTGGCTGCAGCACACTTAGGGGATTTCTTGTAGTCTCCGGCTATGGTGATGATCCCCTTCGAACTCGGCATCTTCATCTTGAGGTAGGCGTAGTGGGGCACATCCATGAACTTGGCCAGGGAAGGTCGGCCAAGCAACGCGTGGTAAGGCCTCTCTAGATCCACCACTTCAAACCAGATTGCCTCTCGGCGGAAGTGATCCTTGCCTCCTAAGAGAACATCCATCTTGATCTTGCCAATTGGTGAGCAGGGCAGGCCGGGTACGATGCCATGGAACACAGTACGGCTTGGCATGAGTTGCTTTGTCTTGATGTTCAGCTTCTCCATGGTGTCACGGTACAGTATGTTGATGCTGCTCCCACCGTCAATCAGTACACAGGAGAAACGGGCAGCTCGCCTTTCTGTCGCGAGGGTGGCGTCTAACACCAACGCATAAGAGCCGGGAGACGGCATCACCTCTGGGTGATCGGCCCGGCTCCAGCTGATAGGCTTCTCAGACCAATGCATAAACTCTGGGCTGTTAGAGGCGACCGCGTTGACTTCTTGGTGTTGTCGGCGCCGACTGCGCCTGTCTTCAGTTTGGCTTGTAAAGACGACGTAGGCGGCGTGCTCGTCCGAGAACTCGTCTCGAATGGCTTCGACTGCTGGTCGAGCAGCCGGCTGCTGAGGGGCTAGAGGTGGCTAGCCAGCAGGTGGAGGCGGCACCAACCCTTCGCCTTTGGAGATCCGCGTGAGCCAATGACAGTTCCGAGTCGTGTGGTTGGACGGCTTTGCGCCGCTGTGGAACTTGCAGGGGGCGTCAAGGGTTTGCTCGTAGGAGAAAGCCGGCTGCCAAGCCGGCCTGCCGCCCTTCTGCTTCTTGGGCATGGGCCGCTCTTCAGGTTGTTCGTCTTCGACTGTGGCTACTTGCCAACTGGTGGAAGGCGGCATAGGGCCCTTGCGCTTGTTGTCGTTCTGGTAAGGGCGTCGACTGGAGTCACCAGCCGGCGTCTTGGGAGCCCGAGTGAGCACCTTTCCAGAGGCATCCACTCGAAGCTCGGTCTTCATTGAAGAGTCGGTCGTGGCGTACTTTTCTGCTATGATCAGTAGCTCGTCGAGGGTAGTCGGCTCGTCGCAGAGGAGCCGGTGCTTGAGGAGGGTGCCCTCTCGGCACCCGGTGGTGAAGTACTCTATGGCTTGAACCTCGTGCACCCCTTCACAGGAGTTGCGGAGCTCGGCCCAACGCGTGAGGTAGTCGCGAGTTGATTCGCTGGGCCCTTGGACGCACAAGGAGAGCTAGCGGGGCTTGGGGGGCCGCTTGTACGTGCTGGTGAAATTGCGGATGAAGACTTCCGTGAAGTCTAGCCAGCTCTTGATGCTGTAGGGCTTGAGGCTGTTCAACCAAGTGTGTGCCGTGCCTTGAAGCATGAGCGGGATGTACTTCACGGCAACGCGCCTGTTGCCGTTCGCTATGCGGACTGCGGTGGAGTAATCGATCAACCAGTCTTCCGGCTTCACGGAGCCGTTGTATTTTGGCGTGTCTCTTGGGCGCGAGAACCCTTTGGGGAAGGGTTCATCGCGGATGCGGGGGCCAAAGCAAGGCGGGCCGACATCATCTTCTTCTCCTAGCGCCAGGGATCGCGCTAGGCGGTCGATCCGGTGGCAGGCGTCATTCTCGCCGACTCCTTCGCGTGGCCCTCTCGGCCGCCGAGAGTCGGATGCGTAACAGGCGGCGGGGTGGGATATCTCTCCCCACGAGGCGGGGGAGGAGGCGGATCGCCTCATCGTTCCACAGCTCGGGGGCGGCCTTCTGCATCGCGCTCGATGATGAGCCGAGTCCGACTGCGGCTAGCAGCCGGCTCCTTGTCTTTTCTTGCATGGGCGCCATCTACAGTCGGCGTCCGGGACGTCGCGCCATGCTCTCGGCGTGGGAGAGGACTTTCAGCGTGGGCGCTGGCTTCATGCCGCTCTGTGGCCGCATCGATCAGCTGCTGGATGCGTCTAGTCATGTAGGGGAGCTCATCGGCCCCCAGCCCGTTCAGCTCGTCTACGGCCGCCTGAGCGGCACGCAGGTTCTCGAGTGGCGTGGCGTAGACTGGGCGGTCTGCTCCCAACATGCTGGCGATGGCCGCGCCGCGCTTCTTGACGATGTCGGCTCGGCTCGGCCTGCCAAGAGGCGGCGTACCAAAGGCGGCGCGGTTGACTTCGCGCTGGTGAGCCTCAGTGAGGCGTCTCATGGATGCTATCTTCTGGCCCTCCGCGATGAGGGCGAGGCGGCGTGCCTCCAGTGTCTCGGCGTCGGCGTCGGCCGGGATGGGGGCGGACAAGTCGTGTAGCGCCGCTTGTAGGGCGTCGTGGGCGTTCTCGCCTGAGGCGGCACCGTGGCTGATGACCAGGACCTCGGTGACAGCGCTGCTGCCACTGTCGGCTCGAGGAAGAGGGTCGTCATGATCTCCACATTGGTGGGGAAGGCGTCAAGCGATGCCGTGTCGGGGTCGACAAGCATCGGGTCGGTGGAGCCGACCGACTCCAAGTCCACAGCAAGCTTGCTGGAGACGAGAAGCTGGTCGAGGAGGCTGACGAGGCGGCTCTCGGGGCAGTCTGCGCCCGCGTCAGACGCAGGCTCGTCGGAGATGCGAGCCTCGCCAAGAATATCGGTGAGGCTGCTCGCCGCGCAGGCGTCATAGACGCCTTGCAGCGCATTGGGGCAAGCGCCATCGGGCATGCCGGGCTGGCTATGCTCGCTGGGGAGAAAAAGGGTTCCCGTCCAGAACAGGTCTCCGGACGACGGTGTACCTTGCCCCACGGTGGGCGCCAAATGTCGGGTGGTCGGTGCGACATATGCCAACGGGTGGCTTATCATTGTGGGAGCCAGTAAGACATCGCCGGTGCCTGGAAACGGGATAAGGCGAAGACATGCACGCCAGCGAATCTTACCCAGGTTCGGGGCTCTTCGTGGAGATAACACCCCTAGTCCTGCTCTGCGGGGTCTCCGCATGATCACTAGATCAACACAAGTGGCTACAAGAGGCTCCTTGAGCTGTTTGGCTAGAGGAAGAAGAAGGGCAAGGCTAGCTCTCCTCTTCTCTCTATATGGTGTCTAAAACTCTAAGAGATCAACCCTTTGCATGGGTGCCCCGGGGGGTTTATATAGGCCTACCCCCCAGGGGTACAATGGTAATCTGGCTGGACGCGGGTCCTAGCCGTCAGTGTCTGTATTCGCCGGCTTCTCCGCCAGCCGCTGGGGCCCGCCGACTGGTGGGTCCAGCCGGCTGCCGGCCTCTTGGCCGACAGGCCAGCCCCACCGCCTGGGGGTCTTGCCGGTGGCTGGTTACTATAGCCTCGCCCTTGATGACAAGGGCTTTGCCGAGGTAAGCATGGCTACAGTGCCGCCGCCTGGCAAGCTCTCACTGTAGCCTTACCTCGTCTTGTCTCCTTAATGATGCACATACTTCGAGGGAGGGAGGTAGCCGGCTATTGGGAGCCGGCTATGCCCCAGGCCGACTGGGGGAGGCTTGGCCGTCTTCGAGCATCTCTCTGGGTGAAGGGGCCCGCCGCCCGCGGGCCGTACTGACAGCGTGTCGTGGGTGGCGTCATGGTCAACATGGCAACAGTGGCCATGCATGCTCCGGGATTCGGGAGTGGCAGGCTGTACTGTAGCCACACCCGTCTCGTCACCGTTATGTGGGTGCAGCTCTTGAGGGTGCAATCTTGGCCGCTTGCCGGGAGCCGGTCTTCTTGTGGCCGGCTTCTGGGAGTCGGTCCTCTTGTGGCCGGCTTCTTGGAGTCGGCCATCTTGTGGCTCTCTTCGGGAGGGTTTTTAGGGCCGGGCCGTCTTCCAGTAGTCGGCCCGTGAGATAGCCAGCCAGGGGAAGGCAGCCCTGTGCTTTGGGTGCTTGAAGGCTCGATCGGCCCGATAATTTCTTGAAGAGCCAGGGGGGTCGGTTAGTCTACCCGTGGTCATTTACTCCGACACCGGAGGAACACTTTGTGTGCTACCAAACGTCACAACGTAACTGAGTGATTATAAAGGTTCTCTACAGGTGTCTCCGAAGGTACTTGTTGAGTTGGCGTATTTCGAGATTAGGATTTGTCACTCCGATTGTCGGAGAGGTATCTCTGGGCCCTCTCGGTAATGCACATCGTTATAAGCCTTGCAAGCAATGTAACTAATGAATTAGTTGCGGGATGATGCATTACGGAATGAGTAAAGAGACTTGCCGGTAACGAGATTGAACTAGGTATTGAGATACCAACGATCGAATCTCGGGAAAGTAACATACCGATGACAAAGGGAACAACGTATGTTGCTATGCGGTTTGACCGATAAAGATCTTCGTAGAATATGTGGGAGCCAATATGAGCATCCAGGTTCCGCTATTGGTTATTGACCGGAAACGTGTCTCGGTCATTTCTACATAGTTCTCGAATCAGTAGGGTCCGCACGCTTAAAGTTTGGTGACGATCGGTATTATGAGTTTTTGTGTTTTGATGTACCGGAGGTAGTTCGGAGTCCCAGATATGATCATGGACATGACGAGGAGTCTCGAAATGGTCGAGACGTACATATCGATATATTGGACGACTATATTCGGACACCGGAAGTGTTCCGAGTGGTTTCAGAGAAAACCGGAGTGCTGGAGGGTTACCGGAACCCCCCGGGAGAAATAATGGGCCTTATGGGCCTTAATGGAGAGAGAGGGCTGGCCTAGGGCAGGCCGCGCGCCCCTCCCCTTCTGGTCCGAATTGGACTAGGAGAGGGGGGGCGGCGCCCCCCTTTCCTTCTCCCTCTCCCCCTTCCTTTCCCCCTCCTAGTAGGAGTAGGAAAGAGGGGAGTCCTACTCTTACTAGGAGGAGGACTCCTCCTCCTGGCGCTCCTACAGGGCCGGCCATCCTCCCCCCTTGCTCCTTTATATATACGGGGGCAGGAGGGCACCTCTAGACACACAAGTTGATTTGTTGATCTATTCTAGCCGTGTGCGGTGCCCCCGTCCACCATATTCCACCTAGGTCATATCGTAGCGGTGCTTAGGCGAGCCCTGCGTCGGTAGCAACATCATCACCGTCATCACACCGTCGTGCTGACGGAACTCTCCTGTGAAGCTCTGCTGGATCGGAGTTTGCGGGACGTCATCGAGCTGAACGTGTGCTGAACTCGGAGGTGCCGTACGTTCGGGACTTTGATCGGTCGGACCGTGAAGACGTACGACTACATCAACAACGTTGTGCTAACGCTTCCGCTTTCGGTCTACGAGGGTACGTGGACAACACTCTCCCATCTCGTTGCTATGCATCACCATGATCCTGCGTGTGCGTAGGATTTTTTTTAAATTACTACGTTCCCCAACAGTGGCATCCGAGCGAGGTTTTATGCGTAGATGTTATATGCACGAGTAGAACACAAGTGAGTTGTGGGCGATACAAGTCATACTGCTTACCAGGATGTCATACTTTGGTTCGGCGGTATTGTTGGATGAAGCGGCCCGGACCGACATTACGCGTACGCTTACGCGAGACTGGTTCTACCGACGTGCTTTGCACATAGGTAGTTGGCGGGTGTCAGTTTCTCCAACTTTAGTTGAACCGAGTGTGGCTATGCCCGGTCCCTGAGAAGGTTAAAACAACACTAACTTGATGAACTATCGTTGTAGTTTTGATGCGTAGGTAAGAACGGTTCTTGCTCAGCCCGTAGCAGCCACGTAAAACTTGCAACAACAAAGTAGAGGACGTCTAGCTTGTTTTTGCAGGGCATGTTGTGATGTGATATGGTCAAGGCATGATGCTATATTTTATTGTATGAGATGATCAAGTTTTGTAACCAAGTTATCGGCAACTGGCAGGAGCCATATGGTTGTCGCTTTAGTGTATGCAATGCAATCGCCCTGTAATTGCTTTACTTTATCACTAAGCGGTAGCGATAGTCGTAGAAGCAATAGTTGGCGAGACGACAATGATGCTACGATGTAGATCAAGGTGTCGCGCCGGTGACGATGGTGATCATGACAGTGCTTCGGAGATGGAGATCACAAGCACAAGATGATGATGGCCATATCATATCACTTATATTGATTGCATGTGATGTTTATCTTTTATGCATCTTATTTTGCTTTGATTGACGGTAGCATTATAAGATGATCTCTCACTAAATTTGAAGATAAAAGTGTTCTCCCTGAGTATGCACCGTTGCCAAAGTTCGTCGTGCTGAGACACCACGTGATGATCGGGTGTGATAAGCTCTACGTTCATCTACAACGGGTGCAAGCCAGTTTTGCACACGCAGAATACTCGGGTTAAACTTGATGAGCGTGAATCATATAGTAGATATGATCAACATAGTGATGTTCACCATTGAAAACTACTCCATCTCACGTGATGACCGGACATGGTTTAGTTGATTTGGATCACGTGATCACTTAGATGATTACATGGATGTCTATCTAAGTGGGAGTTCTTAAGTAATATGATTAATTGAACTTAAATTTATCATGAACTTAGTAACTGATAGTATTTTGCTTGTCTATGTTGATTGTAGATAGATGGCCCGTGCTGTTGTTCCATTGAATTTTAATGCATTCCTTGAGATAGCAAAGTTGAAATATGATGGTAGCAATTACATAGACTGGGTCCGTAACTTGAGGATTATCCTCATTGCTGCACAGAAGAATTACGTCCTGGAAGCACCGCTGGGTGCCAGGCCTGCTACAAATGCAACTGACGACGTTAAGAACGTCTGGGAGAGCAAAGCTGATGACTACTCGATAGTTCAGTGTGCCATGCTTTACGGCTTAGAACCGGGACTTCAACGTCGTTTTGAACATCATGGAGCATATGAGATGTTCGAGGAGTTGAAGTTAATATTTCAAGCAAATGCCCGGATTGAGAGATATGAAGTCTCCAATAAGTTCTACAGCTGCAAGATGGAGGAGAATAGTTCTGTCAGTGAACATATACTCAAAATGTCTGGGTATAACAATCACTTGATTCAACTCGGAGTTAATCTTCCGGATGATAGTGTCATTGACAGAATTCTTCAATCACTTCCACCAAGCTATAGGAGCTTCATGATGAACTATAATATGCAAGGGATGAATAAGACAATTCCTGAGCTCTTCGCAATGCTAAAGGCTACGGAGGTAGAAATCAAGAAGGAGCATCAAGTGTTGATGGTCAACAAGACCACCAGTTTCAAGAAAAAGGGCAAAGGGAAGAAGAAAGGGAACTTCAAGAAGAACAGCAAACAAGTTGCTGCTCAAGAGAAGAAACCCAAGTCTGGACCTAAGCCTGAGACTGAGTGCTTCTACTGCACGCAGACTGGTCACTGGAAGCGGAACTGCCCCAAGTATTTGGTGGATAAGAAGGATGGCAAGGTGAACAAAGGTATGTGATATACATGTTATTGACGTGTAGCTTACTAGAGCTCGCAGTAGCACCTGGGTATTTGATACTGGTTCTGTTGCTAATATTTGCAACTCGAAACAGGGACTACGGATTAAGCGAAGACTGGCTAAGGACGAGGTGACGATGCGCGTGGGAAATGGTTCCAAAGTCGATGTGATCGCCGTCGGCACGCTACCTCTACATCTACCTTTGGGATTAGGTTTAGACCTAAATAATTCTTATTTGGTGCCAGCGTTAAGCTTGAACATTATATCTGGATCTTGTTTGATTCGAGACGGTTATTCATTTAAATATGAGAATAATGGTTGTTCTATTTATATGAGTAATATCTTTTATGGTCATGCACCCTTGAAGAGTGGTCTATTTTTGTTGAATCTCGATAATAGTGATACACATATTCATAATGTTGAAACCAAAAGATGCAGAGTTGATAATGATAGTGCAACTTATTTGTGGCACTGTCGTTTGGGTCATATTGGTGTAAAGCGCATGAAGAAACTCCATACTGATGGACTTTTGGAATCACTTCATTATGAATCACTTGGTACTTTCGAACCATGCCTTATGGGCAAGATGACTAAGACACCATTCTCCGGAACAATGGAGCGAGCAACAAATTTGTTGGAGATCATACATACTGATGTATGTGGTCCGATGAATGTTGAGGCTCGCGGCGAGTATCGTTATTTTCTCACCTTCATAGATGATTTGAGCAGATATGGGTATATCTACTTAATGAAACATAAGTCTGAAACATTTGAAAAGTTCAAAGAATTTCAAAGTGAAGTGGAAAATCATCATAACAAGAAAATGAAGTTTCTACGATCTGATTGTGGAGGAGAATATTTGAGTTACGAGTTTGGTCTACATTTAAAACAATGCGGAATAGTTTCGCAACTCACGCCACCTAGAACACCACAACATAATGGTGTGTCCGAACATCGTAATCGTACTTTACTAGATATGGTGCGATCTATGATGTCTCTTACTGATTTACCGCTATCATTTTGGGGTTATGCTTTAGAGACGGATGCATTCACGTTAAATAGGGCAGCATCAAAATCCATTGAGACGACGCCTTATGAACTGTGGCTTGGCAAGAAACCAAAGATGTCGTTTCTTAAAGTTTGGGGCTGCGATGCTTATGTGAAAAAGCTTCAACCTGATAAGCTAGAACCCAAATCGGAGAAATGTGTCTTCATAGGATACCCAAAGGAAACTGTTGGGTACACCTTCTATCACAGATCCAAAGGCAAGACATTCGTTGCTAAGAATGGATCCTTTCTAGAAAGGAGTTTCTCTCGAAAGAAGTGAGTGGGAGGAAAGTAGAACTTGATGAGGTAACTGTACCTGCTCCCTTATTGGAAAGTAGTTCGTCACAGAAACCGGATCCTGTGACACCTACACCAATTAGTGAGGAAGCTGATGATATTGATCATGAAACTTCAGATCAAGTTACTACTGAACCTCGTAGGTCAACCAGAGTAAGATCCGCATAGAGTGGTACGGTAATTCTATTCTGGAGGTCATGTTACTTGACCAAGGTGAACCTACAAACTATGAAGAAGCGATGATGAGCCCAGATTCCGCAAAATGGCTTGAGGCCATGAAATCTGAGATGGGATCCATGAATAAGAACAAAGTGTGGACTTTGGTTGACTTGCCCGATGATCGGCAAGCCATTTAATATAAATGGACTTTCAAGAAGAAGACTGACGCTGACGGTAATGTTACTGTCTATAAAGCTCGACTTGTTGCGAAAGGTTTTCGACAAGTTCAAGGGATTGACTACGATGAGACTTTCTCACCCGTAGCGATGCTTAAGTCTGTCCGAATCATGTTAGCAATTGCCGCATTTTATGATTATGAAATTTGGCAAATGGATGTCAAAACTGCATTCCTGAATGGATTTCTGCAAGAAGAGTTGTATATGATGCAACCGGAAGGTTTTGTCGATCCAAAGGGAGCTAACAAAGTGTGCAAGCTCCAGTGATCCATTTATGGACTGGTGCAAGCCTCTCGGAGTTGGAATAAACGTTTTGATAGTGTGATCAAAGCATATGGTTTTATACAGACTTTTGGAGAAGCCTGTATTTACAAGAAAGTGAGTGGGAGCTCTGTAGCATTTCTGATATTATATGTGGATGACATATTGCTGATTGGAAATGATATAGAATTTTTGGATAGCATAAAAGGATACTTGAATAAGAGTTTTTCAATGAAAGACCTCGGTGAAGCTGCTTACATATTAGGCATCAAGATCTATAGAGATAGATCAAGACGCTTGATAGGACTTTCACAAAGCACATACCTTGACAAAGTTTTGAAGAAATTCAAAATGGATCAAGCAAAGAAAGGGTTCTTGCCTATGTTACAAGGTGTGAAGTTGAGTCAGACTCAATGCCCGACCACTGCAGAAGATAGAGAGAAAATGAAAGATGTTCCCTATGCTTCAGCCATAGGCTCTATCATGTATGTAATGTTGTGTACCAGACCTGATGTGTGTATTGCTATTAGCCTAGCAGGGAGGTACCAAAGTAATCCAGGAGTGGATCACTGGACAGCGGTCAAGAACATCCTGAAATACCTGAAAAGGACTAAGGATATGTTTCTCATTTATGGAGGTGACAAAGAGCTAGTCGTAAATGGTTATGTCGATGCAAGCTTTGACACTGATCCGGATGATTCTAAATCGCAAACCGGATACGTGTTTAAATTGAACGGTGGAGCTGTCAGTTGGTGCAGTTCTAAACAAAGCGTTGTGGCGGGATCTACGTGTGAAGCAGAGTACATATATAGCTGCTTCGGAAGCAGCAAATGAAGGAGTCTGGATGAAGGAGTTCATATCCGATCTAGGTGTCATACCTAGTGCATCGGGTCCAATGAAAATCTTTTGTGACAATACTGGTGCAATTGCCTTGGCAAACGAATCCAGATTTCACAAGAGGACCAAGCACATCCAGAGACGCTTCAATTCCATTCGGAACCAAGTCCAGGTGGGAGACATAGAGATTTGCAGGATAGATACGGATCTTAATGTTGCAGACCCGTTGACTAAGCCTCTTCCACGAGCAAAACATGATTAGCACGAAAACTCCATGGGTGTTAGAATCATTACTGTGTAATCTAGATTATTGACTCTAGTGCAAGTGGGAGACTGAAGGAAATATGCCATAGAGGCAATAATAAAGTTATTATTCATTTCCTTATATCATGATAAATGTTTATTATTCATGCTAGCATTGTATTAACCGGAAACATAATACATGTGTGAATACATAGACAAACATAGTGTCACTAGTATGCCTCTACTTGACTAGCTCGTTAATCGAAGATGGTTGAGTTTCCTAGCCATGGACATGAGTTGTCATTTGATTAACGGGATCACATCATTAGGAGAATGATGTGATTGACTTGACCCATTCCGTTAGCTTAGCACTTGATCGTTTAGTATGTTGCTATTGCTTTCTTCATGACTTATACATGTTCCTATGACTATAAGATTATGCAACTCCCGTTTATTGGAGGAACACTTAGTGTGCTACCAAACGTCACAACGTAACTGAGTGATTATAAAGGTGCTCTACAGGTTTCTCCGAAGGTACTTGTTGAGTTGGCGTATTTCGAGATTAGGATTTGTCACTCCGATTGTCGGAGAGGTATCTCTGGGCCCTCTCGGTAATGCACATCATTATAAGCCTTGCAAGCAATGTAACTAATGAATTAGTTGCAGGATGATGCATTACAGAACGAGTAAAGAGACTTGCCGGTAACGAGATTGAACTAGGTATTGAGATACCAACGATCGAATCTCGGGCAAATAACATACCGATGACAAAGGGAACAACGTATGTTGTTATGCGGTTTGACCGATAAAGATCTTCATAGAATATGTGGGAGCCAATATGAGCATCCAGGTTCCGCTATTGGTTATTGACCGGAAACGTGTCTCGGTCATGTCTACATAGTTCTCGAACCCGTAGGGTCTACACGCTTAAAGTTTGGTGACGATCGGTATTATGAGTTTTTGTGTTTTGATGTATCGAAGGTAGTTCGGAGTCACGGATATGATCATGGACATGACGAGGAGTCTCGAAATGGTCGAGACATAAAGATCGATATATTGGACGACTATATTCGAACACCGGAAGTGTTCCGAGTGGTTTCGGAGAAAATCAGAGTGCCGGAGGGTTAGCGGAACCCCCCCGGGAGAAATAATGGGCCTTATGGGCCTTAGTGGAGAGAGAGAGGGCTGGCCTAGGGCAGGCCGCGCGCCCCTCCCCCTCTGGTCCGAATTGGACTAGGAGAGGGGGGCGGCGCCCCCTTTCCTTCTCCCTCTCCCCCTTCCTTTCCCCCTCCTAGTAGGAGTAGGAAAGAGGGGAGTCCTCCTCCTACTAGGAGGAGGACTCCTCCTCCTGGCGCGCCCTACAGGGCCGGCCGGCCTCCCCCTTGCTCCTTTATATACGGGGGCAGGGGGGCACCTCTAGACACACAAGTTGATATGTTGATCTATTCCAGCCGTGTGCGGTGCCCCCCTCCACCATATTCCACCTCGGTCATATCGTAGTGGTGCTTAGGCGAATCCCTGCGTCGGTAGCAACATCATCACCGTCATCACGCCGTCGTGCTGACGGAACTCTCCTGTGAAGCTCTGCTGGATCAGAGTTCGCGGGACGTCATCGAGCTGAACGTGTGCTGAACTCGGAGGTGCCGTACGTTCGGTACTTGGATCGGTCGGATTGTGAAGACGTACGACTACATCAACCGCGTTGTGCTAACGCTTCCGCTTTTGGTTTATGAGGGTACGTGGAGAACACTCTCCCCTCTCGTTGCTATGCATCACCATGATCCCGCGTGTGCGTAGGATTTTTTTGAAATTACTATGTTCCCCAACAAGGGAAAGAGGGGGCGCCGCCCCCCTCCTTGTCCAATCCGGACTCCTCAAGGGGGGGCGGCCAGCCCTAAGGCCCCCTCCTCTCTCTCTCTCACAAGGCCATGTTGGCCCATTAGTTCCTCCGGGGGTTCCGATAACCCCCCGACACTCCCATAATTATCCGGTGACCCCCGGAACTCATCCGGTGTCCGAAAATAATCATCCAATATATCCATCTTTATGTCTCGACCATTTCAAGACTCCTCGTCATGTCCGTGATCATATCCGGGACTCAGAACTATCTTTGGTACATGAAAACACATAAACTCATAATACCGATCGTCACGAACGTTAAGCATGCGGACCGTACGGGTTAGAGAACTATGTAAACATGACCGAGACACATCGTCGGTCAATAACCAATAGCGGAACCTGGATGTTCATATTGGCTCCCACATATTCTACGAAGATCTTCACCGGTCAAACCGCATAACAACATACGTTGTTCCCTTTGTCATTGGTATGTTACTTGCCCGAGATTCGATCGTCGGTATCTCAATACCTAATCAAACTCGTTACCGGCAAGTCTCTTTACTCGTTCTGTAATGCATCATCCCGCAACTAACTCATTAGTCACAATGCTTGCAAGGCTTATAGTGATATGCATTACCAAGAGGGCCCAGAGATACCTCTCCGATACACGGAGTGACAAATCCTAATCTCGATCTATGCCAACTCAACAAACACCATCGGAGACACCTGTAGAGCATCTTTATAATCACCCAGTTACGTTGTGACGTTTGATAGCACACAAGGTGTTCCTCCGGTATTCGGGAGTTGCATAATCTCATAGTCTGAGGAACATGTATAAGTCATGAAGAAAGTAGTAGCAATGAAACTGTAACGGTCATAATGCTAAGCTAACGAATGGTTCTTGTTCATCACATCATTCTCCTAATGATGTGATCCCGTTCATCAAATGACAACACATGTCTATGGTTAGGAAACATAACCATCTTTGATAAACGAGCTAGTCAAGTAGAAGCATACTAGGGACACTTTGTTTTGTCTATGTATTCACACATGTACTAAGTTTCTGGTTAATACAATTCTAGCATGAATAATAAACATTTATCATGAAATAAGGAAATAAATAATAACTTTATTATTGCCTCTAGGGCATATTTCCTCCAGTCTCCCACTTGCACTATAGTCAATTATCTATTTCACATCGCCATGTGATTTAACACCAATAGTTCACATCACCATGTGATTAACACCCATAGTTCACATCTCCATGTGACCAACACTGAAAGGGTTTACTAGAGTTAGTAATCTAGTTCACATCGCCATGTGATTAACACCAAAAGAGTACTAAGGTGTGATCATGTTTTGCTTGTGAGAGAAGTTTAGTCAAGGGGTCTGCCACATTCAGGGCCGTATGTATTTAGCAAATATTCTATGTCTACAATGCTCTGCATAGAGCTACTTTAGCTAATTGCTCCCACTTTCAATATGTATCCAGATTGAGACAGAGAGTCATCCGGGTCGGTGTAAAAGCTTGCATCGATGTAACTCTTTACGACGAACTCTTTATCACCTCCATAACCAAGAAATATTTCCTTAGTCCTCTAAGGATAATTTTGACCGCTGTCCAGTGATCTACTCCTAGATCAAAATTGTACTCCCTTGCCAAACTCAGGGCAGGGTATATAATAGGTCTGGTACACAACATGGCATACTTTATAGAACCTATGGCTGAGGCATAGGGAATGACTTTCATTCTCTCTCTATCTTCTGCCGTGGTCGGGCTTTGAGTCTTACTCAATTTTACACCTTGCAACACAGGCAAGAACTCTTTCTTTGACTGTTCCATTTTGAACTACTTCAAAAACTTGTCAAGGTATGTACTCATTGAAAAAACTTCTCAAACGTCTTGATCTATCTCCATAGATCTTGATGCTCAATATGTAAGCAGCTTTACCGAGGTCTTTCTTTGAAAAATTCCTTTCAAACACTCCTTTATGCTTTCCAGAAAATTCTACATCATTTCCGATCAACAATATGTCATTCACATATACTTATGAGAAAGGTTGTAGTGCTCCCACTCACTTTCTTGTAAATACAGGGTTCACCGCAAGTCTGTATGAAACTATATGCTTTGATCACACTATCAAAGCGTACATTCCAACTCCGAGATGCTTGCACCAGCCCATAAATGGATCACTGGTGCTTACACACTTTGTTAGCATCTTTCAGATTGACAAAACCTTCTGGTTGCCTCATATACAACTCTTCTTTAAGAAATCCATTAAGGAATGCAGTTTTGACATCCATTTGCCAAATTTCATAAAATGCGGCAATTGCTAACATGATTCAGACAGACTTTAAGCATAGATAAGAGTGAGAAACTCTCATCGTAGTCAACACCTTGAACTTGTCGAAAACCTTTTGCGGCAATTCTAGCTTTGTAGATAGTAACACTACTATCAACGTCCGTCTTCCTCTTGAAGATCCATTTAATCTCAATGCTCGCTGATCATCGGACAAGTCAATCAAAGTCCACACTTTGTTCTCATACATGGACCCCATCTCAGATTTCATGGCCTCAAGCCATTTCACGGAATCTGGGCTCATCATCGCTTCCTCATAGTTCGTAGGTTCGTCATGGTCAACTAACATGACTTCCAGAATAGGATTACCGTACCACTCTGGTGCGGATCTTACTCTGGTTGACCTACGAGGTTCGGTAGTAACTTGATCCAAAGTTACATGATCATCATCATTAGCTTCCTCACTAATTGGTGTAGGAGTCACAGGAACAGATCTATGATGAACTACTTTCCAACAAGGGAGCAGGTACAGTTACCTCATCAAGTTCTACTTTCCTCCCACTCACTTCTTTCGAAAGAAATTCCTTCTCCAGAAAGGATCCATTCTTAGCAACGAATGCCTTGCCTTCAGATCCGTGATAGAAGGTGTACCCAACAGTCTCCTTTGGGTATCCTATGAAGACACATTTCTCCGATTTGGGTTCGAGCTTATCAGGTTGAAGCTTTTTCACATAAGCATCGCAGCCCCAAACTTTAAGAAACGACAACTTGAGTTTCTTGCCAAACCACAGTTCATAAGGTGTCGTCTCAACGGATTTAGATGGTGCCCTATTTAACGTGAATGCATCTGTCTCTAATGCATAACCCCAAAATGATAGTGGTAAATCGGTAAGAGACATCATAAATCGCACCATATTTAATAAAGTACGGTTATGATGTTCGGACACACCATTACGCTGTGGTGTTCCAGGTGGCGTGAGTTTGTGAAACTATTCCACACTGTTTTAAATGAAGGCCAAACTCGTAACTCAAATATTCGTCTCCGCAATCAGATCGTAGAAAGTTTATTTTCTTGTTACGATGATCTTCCACTTCACTCTGAAATTCTTTTGAACTTTTCAAATGTTTCAGACTTATGTTTCGTCAAGTAGATATACCCATATCTGCTCAAATCATCTGTGAAGGTCAGAAAATAATGATACCAACCGCGAACCTCAACACCCATCGGACTGCATACATCAGTATGTATTATTTCCAATAAGTCAGTTGCTCGCTCCATTGTTCCGGAGAACGGAGTCTTAGTCATCTTGCCCATGAGGCATGGTTCGCAAGCATCAAATGATTCATAATCAAGTGATTCCAAAAGTCCATCGGCATGGAGTTTCATCATGCGCTTTACACCAATATGACCTAAACGGCAGTGCCACAAATAAGTTGCACTATCATTATTAACTTTGCATTTTTTGGCTTCAATATTTATGAATATGTGTATCACTACAATCGAGATTCAATAAACCATTTATATTGAGTGTATGACCATAGAAGGTTTTATTCATGTAAATAGAACAACAATTATTCTTTGACATAAATGAATAATCGTATTGCGATAAACATGATCCAATCATATTCATGCTCAACGCAAACACCAAATAACATTTATTTTAGGTTCAATACTAATCCCGAAGGTAAGGGAGTGTGCGATGGTGATCTTATCAACCTTGGAATCACTTCCAACACACATCATCACCTCGCCCTTAACTAGTCTCTGTTTATTTTACAACTCCCGTTTCGAGTTACTACTCTTAGCAACTGAACCAGTATCAAATACCGAGGGGTTGCTATAAACACTAGTATAGTACACATCAGTAACATGTATATCCAATATACCTTTGTTCACTATGCGATCCTTCTTATCCGCCAAGTATCTAGGGCAGTTCCACTTCTAGTGACCATTTCCTTTGCAGTAGAAGCACTCAGTTTCAAGCTTGGGTCTAGCTTTGGGTTTCTTCACGGGAGTGACAACTTGTTTGTCATTCTTCTTGAAGTTCCCTTTCTATTCTTTTACCCTTTTCTTGAAACTAGTGGTCTTGTAAACCATCAACACTTGATGCTCTTTCTTGATTTCTACCTTCGCCAATTTCAACATCGAGATGAGCTCGGGAATTACTTTCGTCATCCCTTGCATATTATAGTTCATCACGAAGTTCTAGTAACTTGGTGATAGTGACTAGAGAACTTTGTCAATTACTATCTTATCTGGAAGATTAACTCCCACTTGATTCAAGCAATTGTAGTGCCCAGACAATCTAAGCACATGCTCACTGGTTGAGCCATTCTCCTCCATTTGTAGGCAAAGTACTGTCAGAGGTTTCATACCTCTCGACACAGACATGAGTATGAAATACCAATTTCAACTCTTGGAACATCTTATATGCTCCGTGGCGTTCAAAACATTTTTGAAGTCCCGGTTCTAAGCCGTAAAGCATGGTGCACTAAACTATCATGTACTCATCATACCGAGGTTTGTCAAACGTTCATAACGTCTGTATCTGCTTCTGCAATAGGTCTGTCATCTAGCAGTGCATCAAGGACATAATTCTTCTGTGCAGCAATGAGGATAATCCTCAGATCACGGACCAAGTCCTCATCATTGCTACTATCATCTTTCAACTTAGTTTTCTCTAGGAACATATCATACATAAAACGAGGAAGCTATTTGCGAGCTATTGATCTACAACATAGATATGCAAATACTATCAGGACTAAGTTCATGATAAATTTAAGTTCAATTAATCATATTACTTAAGAACTCCCACTTAGATAGACATCCCTCGAGTCATCTAAATGATCACGTGATCCATATCAACTAAACCATGTCCGATCATCATGTGAGATGGAGTAGTTTTCAATGGTGAACATCACTATGTTGATCATATCTACTATATGATTCACGTTCGACCTTTCTGTCTCCAGTGTTTCGAGGCCATATCTGCATATGCTAGGCTCGTCAAGTTTAACCCGAGTATTCTGCATGTGCAAAACTGGCTTGCACCCGTTGTATGTGAACGTAGAGCTTATCACACCCGATCATCACGTGGTGTCTCAGCACGAAGAACTGTCGCAACGGTGCATACTCAGGGAGAACACTTATACCTTGAAATTTTAGTAAGGGATCATCTAATAAAGCTACCGCCGAACCAAGCAAAATAAGATGTATAAAAGATAAACATCACATGCAATCAAAATATGTTACATGATATGGCCATCATCATCTTGTGCCTTTGATCTCCATCTCGAAAGTACCGTCATGATTTCTATCATCACCGGCATGACACCATGATCTCTATCATCTTGATCTCTATCAATGTGTCATCATATGGTCGTCTCGCTAACTATTGCTTTGGCAACTATTGCTATCGCATAGCGATAAAGTAAAGCAATTACATGGCACTTGCATCTTATGCAATAAAGAGACAACCATAAGGCTCTTGCCAGTGGCCGATAATTTCAAAAACATAATCATCTCATAGAACAATTTATATCTCATCACGTCTTGACCACATCATATCACAACATGCCCTGCAAAAACAAGTTAGACGTCCTCTACTTTGTTGTTGCATGTTTTACGTGGCTGCTACGGGCTTAGCAAGAACCGTTCTTACCTACGCATCAAAACCACAACAATTTTTCGTCAAGTATGTGCTGTTTTAACCTTCAACAAGGACCGGGCATAGCCACACTCGATTCAACTAAAGTTGGAGAAACTAACACCCGCCAGCCACCTGTGTGCGAAGCACGTCGGTAGAACCAGTCTCGCGTAAGCGTACGCGTAATGTCGGTCCGGGATGCTTCATCCAACAATACCGCCGAATCAAAGTATGACATGTTGGTAAGCAGTATGACTATTATCGCCCACAACTCACTTGTGTTCTACTCGTGCATATAACATCTACGCATAGACCTAGCTCGGATGCCACTGTTGGGAACGCAGTAATTTCAAAAAGTTTCCTACGCACACGCAAGATCATGGTGATGCATAGCAACGAGAGGGGAGAGTGTAATCCACGTACCCTCGTAGACCGTAAGTGGAAGCATTATGACAACGCGATTGATGTAGTCGTACGTCTTCACGATCCGACTGATCCTAGTACCGAAAGTACGGCACCTCCGCGATCTGCACACGTTCGGCTCGGTGACGTCCCACGAACTCTCGATCCAGCTGAGTGTTGAGGGAGAGCTTCGTCATCACGACGGAATGATGACCGTGATGAAGAAGCTACCGGCGCAGGGGTTCGCCTAAGCACTGCAACGATATGGTCGAGGTGGATTATGGTAGAGGGGGGCACCGCACACGGCTAAGAGATCAATGATCAACTTGTGTTCTAGGGTGCCCCCTGCCCCCATATATAAAGGAGCAAGGGGGGAGGCCGGCCGGCACTACAAGAGATTAGGCCTACTATGACGAGCCAAAAAATGTCATCGAACAGCTAATAACGTCACAAATTACACCTAAGTGACGTTTTATGGGCGTCACGAGCATCGTCATGGAATCCCCGTCACAGATTACTTCTCGTGATGGCGCACGCAAAACAGTGTCACTGAAAATGGGACCTTCGGTGACGTTTTATAGAACGTCAATAGCTTGCTATTTCTATGACGGTGGATTGATGTCACAAGTTAGGAGCAAAGATGCCATGTTGTACAATATTCAATGATGGAGCAACGTTACTGACTTTATGCCACATCAACACCCGCACAGATTACCCCACTACGAGCATCACTACTTTCATTATCGATGAAGATGACATCAAAATACATTTACTATATTTTGAATAATTTGCAATGAATTATCAGATCCACTATATTGCAAATGCATTTCAACAGTAAGTATTTAATTCACATCACATCACATTATATAAATAAATTGTGAGCCAAATCACATTATGAACCAAAAGACAAATCATATTATATATTCAATCTCTTAGGCAAATCATCCTCTAAATAGAAATGAAAATAAAAAATAACACCGAATCAAGTTTGACACGACAATACACAAGACAATGGAATCTTGTTGAGTTGCTTGAGCCCTCAATAGAAAACCAATCAGGTTAACTGTATCATGTGTTGCTTCTTTTCCCAGGCTTCATTCTTCTTCTGTTGGCTCTTCTTCACAGCTTCCAATTCTTGTTGATGCTTCCTTTGCATCTCTTCAAGTGCTCTGTCTTGTGCTTCAAATCTCACAGCTAACTCCCCCCAATGCCTATAAACTGAGGAAACACAACAGCGTGTTGCATCTTAATGAGATGAAAACATACAAGATAAAAATGTATAACAGTACCACTAAGAAGCATATATCTATCAAATTACGAATCTGAGTACATTATTAACTAGATTTGCGGGTATGCAGATGGGCCAATAAAACGGTATATTAGTTTGGCAAAACAAGAAGACACAAACTTGTATAAAAATTGTCAGTCAAAAAAATTTACATCGATCCCTGCTGCACTTTTAACTAGTGTGCTACTTAAAGTTCTAAGTAGCTTGTGAATGACTAGCGAGTCCAGTAGGGCAGCATATGACAATGAACTATAGTAATCTACTGAACATATTTCATAATTAGTTGCATAAGTATAGTTGTTTGACGCTTTGGTTACTACAAAAGTTTAGATCAGCACATCACTACAAAAACAGATCGGTAATGTACTAAAAAATCGCAGATCAAAACACAAAATTGTTTCTTTAGTAAGAAGTGACAGCCATTCATCCATTCAATGTACTGAACAATCTCAGAATAATGCAATATCTGGAGGTCATCACCCAACCACTACATGCCACATTATTCCTATTAACTGTATGTTTTCTCATCTCTGAATTGATTCAGACATGCTATGAATTTGGCCGTTCATCACCTTCTGTACAACTACGTGCCATAAGCAACTAGTACTAGTACTATCTACACTATTTTAATCAGTTGTGTGCTTACTCACCTTCCCCAACAGCTACAGCTAATTGTGTACGTGCACTGGAGTTGTACGATGCTTACTCAATCTAAATATAACAAATAAAAATACAAGTTATGCACAAAGGAAGGACACGATGAGCTTAAATGGTAGGCATACACAACCAGGTAAGGAATTGTCAAGTACTGGACTGTAAGAAAACAGAAAGTGGAGAAGTTAGTAAAAAGTTTAAGCTTCAGACTTTACCAACATAGCAAGGTCGATAAGATTATCTTGATATTGCAAACCCAGTCCTGCTACCTACGGTGAGCAGTCGATTAATGCGCCTGCGTTATAGGGGAATAAATAGAAGAGACAGAGTATACGTACTGACAAGTGTTCACATGGAGAAAAAATATTACAGAATAACATAATCATTTTCTGTTCCACCGAGCAGAATTAGCATCTGAATGAACCTTTTAGTATATAGATTTTTCAGCAGCTAGTAACTATGGTATGGCCCATGATACAAGCCCTCGGCTATTCCTAGTATAGTTGCACTGTTAATACTCTGAACGTAGAGTCTAGTCACATATTAGATGTTCTTGAGCATGCTGGAGATTGCATAATATCGCAGCTTAAAGGGGAAACTTGAGTTGAAAATATTCATTGTAGCAATTTAGAGACAGTTCGGAACATAGAAGTATGAACCATACCTTTGATAAGAGCAAAGGACATTGATCTTACTCCTGATCTAGATGAACTGCAACTAGGAAAAGGAGATCTCAAATAGGTGGTTAGAAGAGTCAAATTCCAGATCACAAATCTTACATCAGGAAATTATGGAAGAAAAAGGAACCAGCGAAATATTACCCTCGAGTAGTTGAAGGGGAGCAGATCTAATGGTGCTGTAGCCGGGTTCCTTGCAGAGTTTCCAACCCATCCCCTAGCCTATCTGCATCATTGGGTCGCCTCTCCCAAACCTGGTGTCTCCTGCCGCCGCCGCCTTGTTGGTCGCTGGACGAAACCAATCTTCTAAATCACCATCTACATCTCAAGTAGTGGGCATGGAGGGGTGGTGAGGCAGCGTCCAGATCTTGGTGAGGCACGCGGTGAGAAACGAAGATGGGGAAGGTGCCAGAGATGGATGGGGCGATGGTTGACAAGCCATCCATGAAGTGGCGGTGGAGGTAGCATGGAGGTCGGACAAGGCAGCAAACATGGCACGTCGGCATCGGGGCGCGGCTGGCGGCGTGTGATTTGGAGGCGCCGCCGGTGAGATGAGATCTGAGTCAGGTGCGAGTTGGTACAGGTGTATCTGTTGGGGATTTTTTGGGCTAGGATTTTATTTGGAGGCACAGAGCGTGGCGTGAGACCTAGCGCCAAATTGGATCACCACTTGGAGCTGAATTCTGTTTCTTTTCTTTTCTTTTTTTGCTCTGTGGTTCTAAATTCTTGGTGTGGCATCGTTTTAAAAGGTGGGTGATAAGGATTAAAAAAATCCCATCAACTCTCATATTTCCATTTTAACTTTTGAGAGCTAAATGTAACAACATTAGCTCACGAGTGTGCCATTGATGTTTTTTTGCATACACACTAACTATTTATTATATTATAGATATGAAAATAATGTCCTCTTGGCTCCCTTATTTTCATTTTTATTTTTGAGATAAACACATGAGCTCACAGACGCTCGATTCAAGTTTTTTGCCCAACCACTACCTATTTATATTAGAAAGAACAAAATAAATTTTACCTTTATAAAAAAGAACTAATATAAGCATTTCCATGCCCACTACCTATTTATATTATATCGAGAAAAATAATTACAACCCTCAGCAGCCTTTGAAAAAACTATGGCAGGTCCCAGTGCCAACACTGACGCATGGGTCCAATCGCTCAATTACCCAAGAACTAGCTTTGCCGAGTCTGAATACAATACCTAACATGGAAAAAACGATCTTCTCACATTCATAGTACTCGGTGACTCTAGTGGGCTCATCATGAAAATTACCAAAATGTCACAAAAATTGGGAGCCAGGTGTGCTGAAAGGTCGAGGCAATTCGGTGACGTTTATCGTCACCGATTTGCGATAATTGGTGACGTCACCTACGACAACATCACGCATTAGGAATTTATGTGACGTTCTCCACCATCGTCATGAGGATTTTCGTCACAGTATGTCAATTTTGTTGTAGTGCGGCCCTTGGTCGCGCCAAGGAGGGGAGGAGTCTTCCTCCTAGTAGGAGTAAGACTCCACCTTTCATAGTCCAACAAGGAAGGGGAAGGGGGAAGGAAGGAGAGGGAGAGAGGGAGGGAAAGAGGGGGCGCCACCCCCCTCCTTGTTTAATTAGGACTCCTCAAGGGGGGGGCAGCCCTAAGGCCCCCTCCCCTCTCTCTCTCACACACAAGGCCCATGTGGCCCATTAGTTCCCCTGGGGGTTCCGATAACCCCAGCACTCCGATAATTATCCGGTGACCCCCGGAACTCATCCGGTGTCCGAATATAGTCATCCAATATATCAATCTTTATGTCTCGACCATTTCGAGACTCCTCGTCATGTCCATGATCATATCCGAGACTCCGAACTATCTTCGGTACATCAAAACACATAAACTCATAATACCGATCGTCACCGAACGTTAAGCGTGCGGACCCTACGGGTTCAAGAATTATGTAGACATGACTGAGACATATCTCCCGTCAATAACCAATAGCGGAACCTGGATGTTCGTATTGGCTCCCACATATTCTACGAAGGTCTTTATCGGTCAAACCGCATAACAACATATGTTGTTCCCTTTGTCATCGGTATGTTACTTGCCCGAGATTCGATTGTCGGTATCTCAATACCTAGTTCAAACTCGTTACCGACAACTCTCTTTACTCGTTCCATAATGCATCATCTCGCAACTAACTCATTAGTCACAATGCTTTCAAGGCTTATAATGATGTGCATTACCGAGAGGGCCCAGAGATACCTCTCCAATACACGGAGTGACAAATCCTAATCTCGATCTATGCCAACTCAACAAACACCATCGGAGACACCTGTAGAGCATCTTTATAATTGTAACACCCCGGATGTAACTTTCCATATTTGTAACTCCGACTCTTGCCATTTTTGGCTATGTGTTATGATATTCCCTTCGTGGTCGGGTTTTGTCTTTCGTTTTGCATTTTGTTCATGTCATGCATTTCATACCATGTCATCATGTGCATTGCATTTGCATACGTGTTCGTCTCATGCATCCGAGCATTTTCCCCGTTGTCCGTTTTGCAATCCGGCGCTCCCATCTCCTCCGGCGCACCCCTCTTGTTTTCTTTCGTGTGCGGGTGTCAAACATTCTCGGAATGGACCGAGGCTTGTCAAGTGGCCCTAGTATACCACCGGGAGACCACCGGTCAAGTTTCGTTCCATTTGGAGGTCATTTGGTACTCCAACGGTTAACCGGGTAACCGCAGATGCCTTCTGTGTGTTGCAGAAAAACCCCCTCTCTAAACAGCCCAAAACCCACCAAAATCTCTTCCATGCTCTAGGTCGTTCGATCACGATCGTGTGGGCGAAAACCGCACCTCATTTGGAGCCTCCTAGCTCCCTCTACCTATATATTTGCATCCCTCCCGAAACTTCTCGCAGATGAAACCCTAAAATTCGTCCTCTCCGTGGCCGGACGTGTCCGTCCGCGCCGGACAAACCTCCGCCGCCGCCCGCGCCCAATCGGGACGCGCCACATGGTAGCCGCGCCGCCGCCCGTACCCCGCGCCGCCGCGGCCCGCCGGCCCGTCCGCGGCCCTCCCGGCGCGCTCCTCCTCCGCCCCGCCTGTGCGCCTCGCCCCGCCGCCTTCGCTCGCCGCCGTCTCCGCCGCCTCGGCGACGCGCGCCGTCGCCGGACCGCGACCGCTGCCGCCTCCTCCGACCCCGACGCCGCCCCCGCCGGCGCCTGTCCCCGCCACCGAACGCCGTCGTCGCCACCGTCCCGCACCCGGCTCCCGAGCTCCGGCAGGCCGCCCTCTCCTTCCTCCGCCCTCCCCGTCCTCGACTCCGGCGACGACCGAGCCCGCGTCGGCCAGATCTGGATCCACTTTGACCTACGGTTGACTTTTCCCGAACCCCCGTATTTCTTCCAAGTCATTTATTTTTCTCAGCATGTGCCCATGTTCATAGCATCATAACTCTCTGTATATAGCTCCGTTTCGCGCGTGTAATATATCGAATTGTTTGTCTCGTGATGCTCAACATTTTGTTCAATTGCACCATGTTCATTAGAGGTCATGCCATCTTGTTGTTTTGTTGTATGCCATACCATCTTTCCAGTGGTTTATGCCATGTATTTTTGTGATCTCTGTGGTGACTAGCACAAGCATGCAAACTAGGCCCCGTAATGTTTCTGATTTCAGGGACTTAGTGATTTCTCTGTGTCTTTGTCTGCTGTTATTTTGTTGCCATGTAAACTTGATGCTACAGAGAGATCCATGCATATTTTGGAGATGTTCAGTAAGGATGTTTTGTAGATATTGTTGTAATTGATCCATTCCTGCCCTTTTTTGCAATTATGGAGTGCCATAGCATGACTCAATCTTGCTCTACTTTTGCTATAAAATATTTCTGGCAGATTGTTTACGTGTTATTCAATTTTGCCAAGCTTGTTGTAGTTGATCCATACATGCTATGCTTTTGTTCTTGCCATGGATAGCTTCATAAACATGCCATCTTGCTGTAGGTATGCTTTTTTATCATGCATTGCTTTGTGGTGAGTGCATCAAGCTCACCAAGATGCCTTCATATCATTATTTCTGCCATGCTCAGTTTTTCTGCTAAGTTTACATGGTTGCCATCATATCTTCTGGTCCTTTTTGTCTTATGGTCAGTAAGGGACTTTTGTCATATGCATTTCGTAGAATACTGCGATGCCTTGTTTTGCTTTGTTAAGTTCCTGTAGCATGTTGATTTCGTGCACTGAACATTGCTACCTGATGCTGTTTTCTGCCATGTCCAGTAATTTCACTAAGTCTGTGAACCTGTTATCTTTTGCACTTTCGCCATGCTTGTTTGAGCTTGTTATGTTGTGATCTAGCCGTAGCTCAGTGTTCATATTTTGTCAAGCATCTCCTGTAGATTACTGCCATATGCTTTGTTGCTACGTTGGAGTACTGTAGCATTGTTACTTGTTGCATTTTAAGCGCTATCATGCTGTTAATCGCAGATTTGTGTCATTCTTGTTTTGCTTGCCATTTGCAAACCGTGCATCCGTTTCCGGTGATCTTTATATCGATTTCAACCGAAATCATCTCATCTTTCCAGTGGCATGCTTGGTTTGCCAAGTTACTGCCTTGTTCATCATTTTCCTTCCGGAGCACGCATATGCATCGCATACCATATCTTGCATATCATTCATGAATTGCATCATGTTGCTTGTGCATTTCTCGTGGTTGATTGTGGTTCCGTTTGCTTGTGTTCTTGTTTGGGTAGAGCCGGGAGACGAGTTTGTGAACGAGGAACCTGTTGAGTACGCTTACGAGGATCAAGCTTTCGACATCTCTGAGAACCTTGCAGGCAAGATGACCACCCCTCGAAATCACTTCTATCTTTGCTTTGCTAGTTGTTCGTTCTATTGCCATGCTGCGCTACCTACCACTTGCTATATCATGCCTCCCATATTGCCATGTCAGCCTCTAACCATCCTTTCCTAGCAAACCGTTGTTTGGCTATGTTACCGCTTTTGCTCAGCCCTTCTTATAGCGTTGCTAGTTGCAGGTGAAGTTGAAGTTTGTTTAATTAATGCATCTGTCGTGGAATTGTCACGGCAGATGTTCTCGAGCTAGGACTTAGTCGTGGAGCCATCGTAGCTAGGAAGCTTGAAGGGGTTAAACGGGACAAGGAACACGAGGGTTATACTGGTTCGGCCCCTTACGGTGAAGGTAAAAGCCTACGTCCAGTTGAGGTGGTATTGATTAGGGTTTCGATGACCAGGGAGCTTAACTGCTAGGCCTGACTCTCGACGATATCTTACTTGTCCTTAAACCGCCGCCGGGTCATCCCTTTATATAGAGAGGTTGACGCCTAGCAGTTCTCAGAGTCCCGGCCGGCTCATAAGAGTGTCCGGCTCGGACTCTCAACTATTCTTGCCTTACACTACAAGTTCTACCATAATGGCGGTTGTAACTACGGACCTTAAGCCATATCCGGGTCTTAAGCCCATCTTTGGCCCACCATCTTCAAGCTTGGCGCCGGGCTTCAGGTGATGACCATTATGAGTAACCCGGCCCCTCCGGGCGGGTGACTCTAAGGTTTATATCCTCAACATTAGGCCCCAGATTGATTTGAGCCGGCTCATGTCAATCTTCAACCCTTTCGATAGAAAATCTCCGGCTTACAATTGTGTGAAGGCTATAACCCGTCGTGACGTCATCTTCTGGATTCCGGGTAACCCGTCGTGACGTCATCTTCCATTAAGTCCATTTTTCACTCCACCATATCCGCAACGGATCTTATCTTTAATTGCCGTCCCGAAAATCGAGGCGTTTTATGGCGAGATAACCACACCGTGGCCTCCTCGTTTCTCGCGCCCACTTATGAGCCTCGCCTTATAAATAGCCCGGCCCACCAGCCTCTGGTCACTCGTCGCCTCCGTCTTCTTCCTCCAGTCGCCACTGAGTTGCCGCTCGAGCTCCACTGCCGCCACCGCCGCGGGTCTCCGAGTCTTCCCCGCCTTCGGCCGCTGCATCAACCTGACGTGACCAGAGAAACTGCGGCGACCTCCGCATCTTTCCAGCACCCGTAAGTCCTTGCTACCCTATAGAACAGATATGCATTAGGGTTCCTTCCTGTTCTTCCCATGTTCATCGCCGTTCATCTCGAGCCCTTGGTAGATTTTATCATTACCACCTTTCCTTGATCTTTAAACTATACAAAACTGCTGCGGTAGCTGTTTCACTTCCATTCCCAATGTACATAGATCCCCTTTTATTGCATAGAGGCTCCATTCGAACCCGCGAACTTCTTCTGCATCTGTTTTAGGTCTAGAAACTTTCCTCTTTAGTCGACCGTTTTGATCCAAATTAATTACTGCGATGTGTGAAACCTGTTTTCACCGCACTTAGTAAAAAACTGCATCTGCTGAGTCATGGCGGCTTACATTTCCGGCTTAAAGAAGCCGCGTGCCGTAAAATTCTCCAGCTCATTTATGATAAAGCTGTAGATGATTTGAATTACTTTCGATACTTCTAGCGGTTTAGGTAACCCGATGTACTTAACCATATGTCATTGAGCGGTTTAGATAATCCTCAATTTCTTTTGAAGCGACAGATTCATGAGAGCCGGCGGCACACCCGGACCAGCAAGGACGCAGACCTCTCCTCCGGCTTACCTGAAGCATCAAGGAAACGCCGGATCGAGGTCATATCCTTTGCACCCTTTGGCGGGCGTTATTCGTCAACCGCTCAATTCTTCTGATTCAAATTATCAGGAAACTTCACCTTCCTCTGGTGATTCCATGCAATCGAACCTGCCGGCTTTCAAGACCGCCCCCGGGTAACAATGATCATCTTATGTTGTACTTATCTTTACTCATGCTTCTGTGCTAACCTTTTGTCCTTTCAGTGCCCAGGCAAAGCTCAGCAAAAGGGCGAAGAAGAATAAATCGGTCGAAGAGCCGGTCTTGGCTGAGCCGGAGGTTTCAGCTCAAGAGCCGCCAGCTGCATCTTCTCCTGAAGCCACCACTCCAACTGATGAACCAACCATGGAGACTTCCGCCAACCCGGACATCTCGAGCCCGACTCAGCCGGCCGATGACCCAGACGTGGTGATCACCCGGACGGAGTTTTTCGAGCCGGGGAGACCCACTGCGCTGGCTAAGTGCTCTGCGAAGGAAGAGTCGCTAGAGCGCCGCCGGGCCAAGCTGGACATCACCAACTACGCCAACTTGAGCATTGGAGAGATCATCTCCGGCTATGTCAATCAAGTGCACAACAGCCGGGACTTCGAGATTGACATGGTGAAGCAAGTACAGCAGAAGTCTGAGGTACCACTCTATTGCTTACTGCATAATCATCTTTACCGTACTAGCCCCCAAGTCTACGACTTATGATTAAATATGTTGTAGACTTAATTTCCGGCTTACTCTCATAAACCGGTAATTTTGTAGATAGAAAACTTTCGACAAGCATTAGCCCCCAAGTGCCAAGTGTCTTTGCTTGTAAAGTGCTTGGGACTTTAAAGTTGCATAATAACTGTTCATACTATAACCCGGAAATTGTGCAGGCTATTTGCAAGAAATTTGAGGCTGATATCTCAGAGCTGAAGAGCCGCCTGACGACTCAGGAAACTGAGACCCGGACGGCCAACGCAAAATTTGAATCCAGCATTGCCGCTCAAGAGAAGCTGAAGAAGACGTTTGAAGCTGAAAGGAAGACTTGGGCCGAAGAGAAGGCTGCTCTGGTGAGCCGGGCCGAACAGGCGGAGAAGGCTCCGACGGAGAGAACCACCGAACTCTCCGGCTTAAAACGCCATGTATCACAAATGGTCGCCGCAATCTTCGGTAAGTCCTTCTGCAGGCTTTGAACAAGTTTACAGTCTTTATGTCTCATAACTCCCATCATTGAGAATGGCTTATCTTACTCTGTTTAAACAGGTCCCAGAAGCGCCAACCTCAATCAGAACGTGCTGACCAAGCTGAAGGCCGTGTACACCCTGGTGGAGCAACTCTACACCGGGTCACAGCGCGCTTTGGCCGTGGTGGCCCTATCCAACGAGGTTCCGACTCACCTGGCGGAAGTACTTCGCCGGCTTGCCGTTCTTCCTCAGCGTGTCCAAGAGCTGCGACGGGCCTCTGCAAGAGCCGGAGCCATAGCTGCTCTGAGCCGGGCCAAGGCGTTCCTTCCAGAGCTAGACCCGGCTGACATTGCACTTGGTTACCCCAGCTTGAAGGAAGACGGCACCCCCTTCGATCAAAAGGACTTCGCTGCCTGCGTGAAGATCGTGCGCCCGGTGGCCACCCTGATTGGGAATGACACCGATCTGACCAAGTACCAGCCGGGCTACGACGCAGAGAATCAGAGGATCCCCACTCCGCGTTATGAAGCCATCAGCTTAGTCCCGCCGACTCGTAAGCACACCTTTGCCCCGGAAATTGACCCGGCCGGGTTAATTGACGAGGAAGCTCAATTTGAAGCTTTGAGCGGCATTGACTGGAATCGTCAACCTTCCAGGTCTTGGGAACAGCCTGAGGAGCGGAGAGGGATGAACCGGAAGCTTCGACCCGGCAAGCATCTTGACTCTTTACACGGCTTGTTAAACAATGCTTCACCCTTTTGGACTCTGAGAGTCTTGTAATAGAATAGGACCAACATTTTAACTTTGTCGTGCCATCGTGCACGTGCTGAATGCTTAATTCCATTAAAGTTGCTTCTTTATATTCCTCCGGGTCATAATTGATCATTCATTTTCCTTAAGCTCAAATAGTTGTCTTTAACTATCCTGCATAGAAAAACAAATCACAAGTCTCTAGGCGGCTTACCGCACTGAGAATCATAGTCTCATACATATAACCCGGAATATAAATCTAAGTCACGAAAGGCTGGTCGTCAATTATGTCCTTGATATAACCGTAATAACACACTTACCGGCCTTCAAGTACACTTCCGGATTATATAACCCGGATAATAAGGTTGGTACCTCAACTCCGGTTTACCAGTTTTGACAATGCTGATTGTGCATGACTAGCATTGTGAGTCAAACTTAAGCCGGCGGAACAAGAACCGCCGTGTACACTGTTGATACCACCAAAAGAACTTGTTGTAAATCAGAAAATCAAAACTTAGGGGCTTCCGGTTCGAATACGGCCAGAGACCCGTCCCAAAGGGGCTAAGCTAAGATTCGAATGCGATCATATAGCCCCTAGTGGGTTTGGCGATGCCGATCAAGAGGGTACCGACAGCTATGTTCTCTTTGGTTCGAATACGACCCATGTTTGAACAGGAAGCCCCCAAATGACCTTAAGAGTTGTTTAACGACGCTGATTCGAATACGATCCACGTCGGTTCCCAAAGGGGGTTGAACTATGATTCAAATATGATCAAAGAAAACTCCCCAATGAGCTCGGCACTTTGCCAATCAAATGGGTATCGACAGCTATGTTCTCTTTGGTTCGAATACGGCCTATGTTTGAACAGGAAGCCCCCAAGTGATTATACTGCGTACGGCTAGATTCGAATACGATCATAAGCCGGATCCACCACCAAGTTACCATGTGATCTTGTAATGAAAACAACACCTTTACCTTTGGAGGAGAAAAAAGGACAGAGGTCCTGCTTTATTACTTATCATAATATATACATGACTTATAGAAATATGTACATCGTGAGAGCCGGTGGCTCAAGTGTAATAAGGCCGAAGCTGAGCTATGTTCCACGGCCGACGGGTCTCTTCCTCCGACTTACGTGAATCTTTATGCTCGCGAACGTCAATAAGGTAGTATGACCCGTTGTGCAAGTTCTTGCTGACCACAAAGGGTCCTTCCCAAGGCGGGGATAGCTTGTGCGCATCTGTTTGATCTTGGATGAGCCGGAGCACCAGATCACCTTCCTGGAAGACCCGGGATTTAACCCGGCGACTATGATAACGGCGCAGGTCTTGTTGGTAAATCGCTGAGCGAGCTGCTGCCACATCACGCTGTTCGTCCAACAAGTCAAGAGCATCTTGGCGCGCCTGTTCATTATCCGCCTCAACATAAGCCGCCACTCGAGGCGAGTCATGACGGATGTCACTCGGGAGGACTGCTTCCGCTCCATAAACCATGAAGAAGGGCGTGTAACCCGTGACCTGTTAGGAGTAGTATTGATGCTTCATAACACGGAGGGTAACTCCTCCACCCAACAACCCGGCGTCCCTTGCAAAGGGACCAAGAGCCGGGGCTTGATGCCTTTCAGAAACTCCTGATTAGCTCTCTCAGCTTGACCATTAGATTGAGGGTGAGCCTCTGATGAAACATCAAGTCGAATATGCTCTCGTTGACAAAACTCCTCCATGGCGCCCTTGGACAGATTGGTACCATTGTCAGTTATAATGCTGTGTGGAAAGCCAAAGCGAAAGATCACCTTTTTCATGAACTGAATCGCCGTGGCTGCGTCACACTTGCTAACTGGCTCTGCTTCTTGTCCTTAGACCTTTTAAAAGGCCCAACCATATCGAGCCCCCAGACCGCAAATGGCCAAGTGATTGGTATCATCCGCAGCTCTTGAGTCGGCACATGAGCCCGTCGTGAGAACCTCTGGCAACCGTCACATTTACTGACCAAGTCCTCCGCATCAGCATGAGCCGTCAACCAATAAAAACCATGACAAAAAGCCTTTGCAACAACGGATTTTGAGCCGGCATGATGGCCACAATCCCCTTCGTGAATCTCACGCAAGATTTCTTGACCTTCCTCAGGGGAGACACAACGCTGGAACGCTCCTGTAACACTGCGGCGATGCAGCTCACCATTGATAACAACCATTGACTTAGACCGCCGGGTTATTTGTCTGGCCAACGTTTCATCCTCAGGCAAATCTCCCCGGGTCATGTAAGCCAAGTAAGGCACCGTCTAGTCCGGGGTGATGTGGAGAGCCGCCACCAACTGTGCCTCCGGGTCAGGGACAGCCAAGTCTTCCTCTGTAGGCAACTTAACAGAAGGGTTATGCAAGACATCCAGAAAAGTATTAGGCGGCACCGGTTTTTGCTGAGAGCCCAGCCGGCTTAAAGCATCAGCCGCCTCGTTCTTCCTGCGATCGATGTGCTCTACTTGGTAACCCTGAAAGTGTCCAGCAATAGCATCAACTTCACGGCGATAAGCCGCCATGAGAGGGTCCTTGGAATCCCACTTGCCTGATACTTGTTGAGCTACTAAGTCTGAGTCGCCGAAGCACCTTACCCGGCTCAAGCTCATCTACTTGGCCATCCGAAGACCATGGAGCAAGGCCTCGTACTCAGCCGCATTGTTAGTACAAGGAAACATCAACCGTAGCACATAATGGAACTTGTCGCCTTTAGGGGAAGCCAATACAACTCCAGCCCCCGAGCCCTCCAATTGCCTGGACCCATCGAAGTGAATAGTCCAATATGTGTTATATAGCTTTTCTTCGGGCACTTGTAGCTCTGTCCAATCATTGATGAAATCCACCAAGGCTTGAGATTTAACAGCAGTGCGTGGTACGTATTTCAGACCATGAGGTCCGAGCTCTATAGCCCACTTAGCCACTCTCCCTGTGGCCTCTCTGTTTTGAATGATATCTCCAAGGGGGGCAGAACTGACCACAGTGATAGGGTGACCCTGGAAATAATGCTTAAGCTTCCGGCTTGCCATGAACACACCATAAACAAGCTTCTGCCAATGTGGATACCGCTGTTTGGACTCGATGAGCACTTCACTGACGTAATAAACCGGCCGCTGAACCGGGTGCTCCTTACCCTTTTCCTTGCGCTCCACCACCACAGCCACACTGACGGCCCGTGTGTTAGCAGCTACATACAGCAATAAAGGCTCCTTGTCAACCGGAGCAGCAAGGATTGGGGGCTCTGCCAGCTGTCTCTTCAAATCCTCGAAAGCAGTATTAGCAGCATCATTCCAGACAAAGTTATCAGTTTTCTTCATCAATTGGTACAATGGCATGGCCTTCTCACCCAAACGGCTTATAAACCGGCTTAAAGCAGCGATACGACCCGCCAGGCGTTGGACGTCGTTTATACATGCCGGCTTAGCCAGAGAGGTGATTGCCTTGATCTTCTCCTGGTTAGCTTCAATGCCTCTGTTAGAAACCAAGAAACCCAAGAGTTTGCCTGCAGGAACACCAAAAACACACTTGGCCGGGTTAAGCATCATCTTGTATACCCGGAGATTATCAAAGGTTTCCCTCAGATCATCTATCAAGGTTTCCTTCTCCCTGGACTTAACCACAATATCATCCACATAGGCATGAACATTGCGCCCAATCTGGTTATGAAGACATTTCTGCATGCAACGCTGATAAGTCTCCTGTGCACTCTTGAGCCCAAAGGGCATAGACACATAGCAGAAGGCTCCAAAGGGAGTGATGAATGCCGTCTTCTCCTGGTCCTTAACTGCCATTTTAATCTGATGGTATCCCGAATAAGCATCCAAGAAACTTAAGCGCTCGCAACCCGCCGTAGCATCAATGATTTAATCAATACGGGGAAGAGCAAAAGGATCAGCCGGACATGCCTTGTTTAAGTCCGTGTAGTCCACACACATCCGCCAGGTGCCATTCTTTTTGAGCACGAGCACCGGGTTAGCCAACCACTCTGGGTGAAAGACTTCAACAATAAACCCGGCCGCCAAGAGCCGGGCTACCTCCTCACCAATGGCTTTCCGCCTCTCTTCATTAAACCGCCGAAGGAATTGTCTGACCGGCTTAAATTTCGGATCAACATTGAGAGTGTGCTCAGTGAGTTCTCTAGGTACACCTGGCATGTCAGAAGGTTTCCATGCAAAAATGTCCCTATTCTCACGGATGAACTCGATGAGCGCGCTTTCCTATTTTGGATCCAGATTGGCACTGATGCTAAACTGCTGAGATGAATCACCTGGAACGAAATCAACAAGTTTAGTCTCATCAGCCGACTTAAATTTCATTGCCGGCTCATGCTCCGTAGTCGGCTTTTTCAGAGAGGTCATATCTGTTGGGTCAACATTGTCCTTTTAAAATTTTAACTCCTCTGTTGCACAAACAGATTCTGCATAAGCTGCATCACCTTCCTCACACTCCGAGGCCACCTTCCGGCTGCCATGAACCGTAATGGTCCCATTGTGACCCGGCATCTTGAGCTGTAAATACACGTAACACGGCCGTGCCATGAACTTGGCGTAAGCCGGCCGCCCAAATATGGCATGATATGGACTTCTTACCTTGACCACTTCAAAGGTCAATTTTTCCACCCTGTAGTTGTACTCGTCTCCAAAGGCCACTTCCAACTCGATCTTACCAACTGGATAAGCCGACTTACCAGGCACCACACCATGGAAAATAGTATTGGACTGGCTGAGGTTCTTATCAATCAACCCCATACGATGGAAAGTCTCATAATAGAGGATGTTGATGCTGCTGCCTCCATCCATGAGTACCTTAGTGAATTTATATCCTCCCACCTGAGGAGCCACCACCAGGGCCAAGTGACCCGGATTATCAACCCGAGGAGGGTGATCCTCCCTACTCCACACAATAGGCTGCTCAGACCATCTTAAGTAGCGTGGAGTCGCCGGCTCAACAGCATTCACAGCCCTCTTAGGAAGCTTCTGATCTCGCTTACCCAGACTGGTGGTAAATACGTGATACTGTCCCCCGTTGAGCTGCTTTGGGTTGGTCTGATAACCCCCCTGCTGCTATTGATGACCCTGGCCAGACTGCTGATTAAAGCCCCCTTGACCGTTCTGAGGATTAGAATTTGAGCCGCCGCCCGGGCCATGAAAACCGCCAGCGCCTGAACCGCCGCCCGGGCCATGGTTGTCATTAAAGGCATTGGAATTCTTAAAGGCTTTCATGATTGTGCAATCCTTCCATAGATGAGTAGCTGGCTTCTCCCTAGAGCCATGCCTTGGACAAGGCTCATTCAACAGCTGTTCCAGCGTCGGGCCTAACCCGCCGGCTCGGGGAGGTGGCCTCCCCTTGCGTCGCTGGTTATTCCCCTATGAGCTGGCGTTGGCCACGAACTCTAGGCTGCCGTCGGCCTTACGCTTGCCACCTCCTTGGTTCCCCGGGTTATGCTGAGGACCCTTGCCATTGCCGTTCTTCGTTCCCTTCCTTGTCCTTTCATCATCTGAAGCGGGGTCCTTGGTACTATCAGAATCGGCGTACTTGACGAGAGCCGCCATCAGCGTACCCATATCATTGCAGTCACGTTTAAGCCGCCCGAGTTTCATCTTCAAGGGTAGGAAACGACAATTCTGTTCCAACATTAAGACTGCAGAGCCGGCATCCATCTTATCAGATGAATGTATTATCTCCTTGACCCCGCAAACCCAATGTGTCGTAGACTCACCCTCCTGCTGTTTACAGTTAGTCAAATCCACAATTGACATAGACTGCCTACAGGTATCTTTGAAGTTTTGGATGAACCGGGCCTTCAACTCAGCCCAAGACCCGATGGAATTCGGTGGTAGCCCTTTCAACCAAGTGCGGGTAGTCCCATCTAGCATCATGGTGAAGTACTTGGCCATTGCCGCTTCACTGACCTCCAGCAATTCCATGGCCATCTCGTAACTCTCGATCCAGGCTCCGGGTTGTAAATCAGCCGTGTAATTACGCATCTTCCTAGTCCCTTTGAAATCCTTGGGTAGACGCTCATTGCGGAGAGCCGACACTAAACAAGGGACACCTCCAGTCCTCGTAGGGATACCCACATCGACGGAAGTCATCGGATAAGCCGGGGGAGTCTGGTAAGCCGTCAACTGAGGCACCTGCTCCGCCTCCTGCCGCGCTCTGTCTTGGTCTGTTGCGTGAAAGGCTCCGTTATGAGCCGGGCCATGGCCGGGGGGCGGGTCATGGCGTCGGACATTACTTGAGCCGGTCGCTGAGACCATGTGTCTACTATAACTCGGGCTCCGGCCTGGACGAGGGGTTGAGTGGATCCTGTCCCGGCTGTAAGAATACGCCTGTTGCTGCGCCAGCGCTGTCTGAAGGAGTTCTTTAACTCGGTGGGTTTCAATAGCTGTTGGAGAGTCGCCGTCAATTGGGAGAGCCGCCAGCCGTGCTGCTGCGGCGACCATATTCTCCAGCGGGTTAGCATAATGACCCGGTGGTATTGGCACATACTGAGGCGGGGCGGGGTTCACCCGGGGAGGCCCCATCACTTGCGGCTGAACAGGGGTCCCAGACCCAGGCACTATGATCCCCGGTGGGTTACTAGACCCTGCACCTGGCGTGTTGAAGTGGTTTCGAGGATCGTAGACCGGAGGGAGTCGAGATTGGGCCTTTTGATGCTCCTTCTCATGACCTCATTGGACGCGTTCTGATCCATCGTGAGCCGGAAGGACTACGCCTGAATCAACTGAGTCTGGGCGTCGAGAGCCGCCCTCTCCGCAGCCATCCTGATCCCTTCCGCCGCCAGATCCTCCTTGGCCTTCACTAGATCTAACATTAACCGCGCCACCTCCGCGTCATGCTGAGCTTGATCCGCCGGGTCAACCGTGGCGGTCAACAGGGCCGTCATCTTGTCCGTGAGATCCATCAGCACCTGAGCCGGCGAGGGCACCGGGTTTCCTGACCCAGCGGTAGGGTTCTGAACAGGCTGAGCACCGGCCATGAAGATTCCAACCCGGCTCGGCGGCTCAAACGGGTCTGGAATACTGTAACCATCGGAACAACCCATGAGCCTGCCATCTTGAAGTTGATACAGCGAGTTTGATTCATCTGTGGATGACTCGCCGTCAGAGCCGGCGGCCGTCTCATCACCAGATCCAGACCCATCAGAGAGCCCTCCATGGATACATCCCACAAAAGCATGCTTCAATGCAGGTAGGGCCCGGGCGGATCGTGCACGCTGAGCCGTCTCGATGAGATCGGCGCAGAGATCCGGCTCAGGGCCCGGCTCACCAATCTTGCCAATGAAGACATGAATTCCGCCGAAGGGGACCCGGTACCCGTACTCAATTGAGCCGGCATCGGGGCCCTAGTTTGCATCGTCGATGTAGAGCTTGCCGCGACGACTCTTGGTCATCCGGCCCACAGCGTATCCCTTGAGCCCTTCGAAGCTGCCCTTCAAGAACTCAAATCCACCGTGCGCTGGCCCCACGGTGGGCGCCAAACTGTCGTGGAATTGTCACGGCAGATGTCCTCGAGCTAGGACTTAGTCGTGGAGCCATCGCAACTAGGAAGCTTGAAGGGGTTAAACGGGACAAGGAACACGAGGGTTATACTGGTTCGGCCCCTTACGGTGAAGGTAAAAGCCTACGTCCAGTTGAGGTGGTATTGATTAGGGTTTTGATGACCAGGGAGCTTAACTGCTAGGCCTGACTCTCGACGAGGTCTTACTTGTCCTTAAACCACCGCCGGGTCGTCCCTTTATATAGAGAGGTTGACGCCCAGCAGTTCTCTGAGTCCCGGCCAGCTCATAAGAGTGTCCGTCTCGGACTCTCAACTATTCTTGCCTTACACTATAAGTTCTACCATAATGGCGGTTGTAACTACGGACCTTAAGCCATATCCGGGTCTTAAGCCCATCTTTGGCCCACCGTCTTCAAGCTTGGCGCCGGGCTTCAGGTGATGACCATTATGAGTAACCCGGCCCCTCCGGGCGGGTGACTCTAAGGTTTATATCCTCAACAGCATCTATATATTTGGTAAAGGGTGGAAGGCTCGGCCTTATGCCTGGTGTTTTGTTCCACTCTTGCCGCCCTAGTTTCTGTCATACCGGTATTATGTTCCTTGAGTTTGCATTTGTTACGCGGTCGGGTGATTTATGGGACCCCCTTGACAGTTCGCCTTGAATAAAACTCCTCCAGCAAGGCCCAACCTTGGTTTTACCATTTGCCACCTAAGCCTTTTTCCCCCTGGTTTTCTAGAGCCCGAGGGTCATCTTTATTTTAAACCCCCGGGCCAGTGTTCCTCTGAGTGCTGGTCCAAACTAGAGCCCTTTGCAGCGGCACCTTGGGGAAACTCGAGGATTGGTTTTAGTTGTACGGACTGCTCATCCGGTGTGCCCTGAGAACAAGATATGTGCAGCTCCTATCGGGAATTTTCGGCACATTCGGGCGGCTTTGCTGGTCTTGTTTTACCATTGTGGAAATGTCTTGTAAACCGGGATTCCGAGACTGGTCGGGTCTTTCCGGGAGAAGGTTTATCCTTCGGTGACCGTGAGAGCTTATTATGGGCTAAGTTGGGACACCCCTGCAGGGTATTATCTTTCAAAAGCTGTGCCCGCGGTTATGAGGCAGATCGGAATTTGTTAATGTCCGGTTGTAGAGAACTTGTCACTTGACCCAATTAAAAAACATCAACTGTGTGTGTAGCCGTGATGGTCTCTTCTCGGCGGAGTCCGGGAAGTGAACACGGTTTGAGTTATGAATGACGTAAGTAGGAGTTCAGGATCACTTCTTGGTCATTACTAGATGACGACCGCTCCGTTGCTGCTCTTCTCGCTCTCTTTTGCGTATGTTAGCCACCATATATGCTTATTGCCGCTGCAGCTCCACCTCATTACACCAACCTTTCCTACAAGCTTAAATAGTCTTGATCTCGCGGGTGTGAGATTGCTGAGTCCTCGTGACTCACAGATTCTACGAAAACAGTTGCAGGTGCCGACGATGCCAGTACAGATGATGGGATCGACCTCAAGTGGGAGTTCGATGAGGAACATGGTCGTTACTATTTGTCTTTCCCTGATGATCAGTAGTGGAGCCCAGTTGGGACGATCGGGGGCCTAGCATTTGGGGTTATCTTATTTTCATTTGGATCTTGACCGTAGTCGGTCTATGTGTGTATTTTGGATGATGTATGGATTATATTTATGTATTGTGTGAAGTGGCGATTGTAAGCCAACTCTTTATCCCATTCTTGTTCATTACATGGGATTGTGTGAAGATGACCCTTATTGCGACAAAACCATAATGCGGTTATGCCTCTAAGTCGTGCCTCGACACGTGGGAGATATAGCCGCATCGTGGGTGTTACAAGTTGGTAATCAGAGCCATCCCCGACTTAGGAGCCCCCTGCTTGATCGAATCGCTGGCGTTGTTGAGTCTAGAACAAAAATGTTTTGAGTCTTATGATTATATATATCGGAGAGTAGGATTGTTTTTACTCCTTAGTCCCTTCGTCACTCTGGTGAGGTCTCCTGACGTAGAAGTCTTGACTCTTCTCTCCTCAAATTTCACTAAAAAAAATTTAGGATCACGCGGGTATCTTGGAATCGTTCCGATGGTTTTGTGACGAGAACATTGTTCTTGGTGCCTCCTGACATTTAGGGGTTGTGGCAGTGTCCCGGGGAGTTGAGCTCCGAGGTGTTGTCGTCACAATTTTATCGTTGCAGTTCTGGAATACCTGAGTTTCGCCGACATCAAAATCACTTTTATGTAGTTGTTGGTGAGATCACCTCGACGCCACCCAGTACTGGAGCGGGAGTTCGGGAGTATTGCCATAACTTGTATAGCGGATGCTTTTCGAAGGTTGAGGTACACGATTTCCGAAGGTTTCTTGGTTATGTGTTGACGGATGAATACAGCTGGATCTAGGGATTGCTAGTTTGGGTGATATATTTTGTGTCCCCTGCATCCCCAACACCAGATTGCATAACCAGAAAGTTTTGGGAGTTTATAAGTGGGAATTCAAGTAGCCTTAGGATATCTTTCCGACAAACGCATGATATGAGATTGGGGTTCGACGTCTAGTGGTCTGCCTGTACACGGTTGGTTTTACAGTGGTCTCGTAGTGTCTTAAAGAGTCCTTGGCTATGCCGACTCGGGGACGCTTCGTATGTCATGTGCACAGCCTAGTACATGATGGTGCTGTACGATCGAGCCCGTGTGGGCCCCACCATGAAAACTTCGGACGAAATATCTATCATATGTTTGTTCCGGCTTATTCTGCAAGCCAATACTTTGTTTTGTTTCGAATTGTGGTATTCGAGTTGCTTCGAAGTCATATGTTGATTCCATATCTTTTTCAAGTGGCTTCTCAACTTATGGAAGTGCGATGATTTACTATGGAATTCATTCGTTCATCCTCGTTCAAATGTTTTTTGTGAAGACTATATGTTGCAATTTCTATCCGTTGATTCTACTTGCCTATTTGTCTATCAAGATGCTAACGGATGTCACGCTCTTCAGGATGGCTCCGCCAACGCGTCAGAATCCGGATCGCAATGAAGGGAGTCAAGCGAACCCTCCGCCACCACCTCCGCCTGCGGAGGCATGGCAAGCTATCATGGCGACCACCAACGCCAATGCTCAGATGATTCTGCAACTCTTGCAAGAACGCACCAAGGGCAAGGCAATCAAGGGAATCAAGGTCAAGGCAACAATCAGACTCACTTCGCTACCCTCAACCAGTTTCTCGCAAATCAGCCCAAGTCTTTCAGCTCCCTGTGCCGAGGCCACGGATGCCGATGATTGGCTCGTGGACATCAACAAGCATTTTGAATGTAGCAATGTCAGGCCTGAGGACTATGTCAAGTTCGCTTCTTTTCAGCTCAAGGACCAAGCTGCTGATTGGTTTCAGCAATACAAAGATTCCAGAGGAGGTCGTGTGATCACTTGGACTGACTTCTGTCGGGATTTCAAAGCACACCACATTCCACAAAGTGTTGTTGAGAGCAAGCATGAGGAGTTCCGCAATCTCAAGCAAGGCAACATGTCAGTGTATCAATTCAACATCTAGTTTCAGAAACTTGCTCGCTTCGCTAAACAAGACGTTCCTGATGAAAAGAGCATGATCTATCATTTCAGAGGTGGCCTTAGAGAGGATCTGCAGTTAGCTCTCGTTCTTGTTGAGCCTACTCAGTTTGATCAGTTCTACAATATGGCACTGAAGCAAGAGGCTGCTCAGCTCAAGTGTGAGGCTTCTAAGAAGAGAGTCAGAGACGCAGTTCAGTCTTCTTCTTCCTCACTTGTGGCAGCTAAGCAACAGAAGTTCTGGTTGCCTCCTCCTCATCCGTTTCGTCAGCCTTACCAGCAGAAGAACAAATGTGGCCATGGTTCTTCCAACTCTTCCAACTCTGGCTATCAGAACAAGTCTCAGAATCAAGCTCCAAAGTCCAATGCTCCTTATCACCGTCCACTCTCAGAGGTGACTTGCAACAAGTGTCAGCAGAAAGGTCACTATGCTAACAAGTGTTTCAACCAAAGGCGTCTTCCGCCTCCTCCTCCTGTCAGATCTTCCAGCAATGCAGTGGTCAAGCATAATCCAAAGTCTGCTAAGGTGAACATGATGAATGCAGCTCAAGCAGAGGAATCTACTGATGTGATAATGGGTAATCTTCCTGTTAATGATATTCATGCAAAAGTTCTTTTTGATACTGGTGCATCACATTCTTTCATTTCTAGACCTTTTGTGGCTATGCATGATCTAGTTACTGAAGTATTGCCGAGTCCTCTGTCTATTGTTTCTCCGGCTCGACAACTGACTTCTCGAGCATTCGTTCGGGATTCTGTAATCAAGATGGGCGACTATAAATTTCTGTCTTCTCCAGTTGTTCTTGGTGTCTCGGATATTGATCTAATTCTCGGGATGGACTGGCTTTCTAAGCACAAGGCTCAACTTGATTGTGCTGCCAGGGAAATTCTTTTGACACACTCTTCTGAGGATGTTATCATTTATGCCGCTCGTGATGAAACCATTCGGTTATTTTCTCTCAATGAGAAGGGCGAATTGAATGCCATCTCTCAAATTCCAGTTGTTGACTGCGCTACCCCGAGACGTTCTGCCTCCTTCTGTCGGGAGAAGACAGAGGAAGCCGCCGCTGCCGCGTTGACCGCCAAGTCCCACGCCGCCCCGCCTGCTCCTTCAAGTCCTGCCAGCTGCATCGCCTCGCCAAGTCCGCCGCCGTCACCCAAGGCCCTTGGCTTCGCCGTCTCAGCCCAACCTCAACCTCATGCAGACTCGATGGGTCGAAATGATTCAAGAGTACAATCCGAGTATTGAATATACTCCAGGCAAGGCCAATGTCATTGCAGATGCTTTAAGCAGGAAGGCTTATTGCAACAGCTTAATTCTCAAGCAATTCCAACCGGATCTTTGTGAAGCTTTCCGCAAGCTCAATCTCCAAGTTGTTCCTCAAGACTTTCTTGCCAACCTCATAGTCTCTCCTACTTTGGAAGATCAGATTCGTGAGGCACAACTTCTTGATGCCATGGTGAAGAAGGTGAAACGTGGTATCGACAAGGGTCTTTCCAAATACAAGTGCTATCGCATTGATGACAGAGACACTTTATTCTTCGAGGACCGGATTGTGGTTCCTAAAGGTGATCTAAGGAAAGTCATTATGAACGAGGCGCACAATTCTCTTCTTTCCATTCATCCTGGGAGTACGAAGATGTACCATGACCTCAAGTAGTCGTATTGGTGGACTCGAATGAAGCGAGAAATTGCTCAATTCATGAATCAATGTGATGTCTGTCGAAGAGTGAAAGCAGAACACCAACGACTAGCTGGTCTCCTCCAACCTCTCGCTATCCCAGAATGGAAGTTTGATCACATCGAAATGGACTTCGTGACTGGTTTTCCAAAGTCCAAGCGTGGAAATGATGCTATCTTCGTTGTCATTGACAAGCTTTCTGAAGTGGTTCATTTCCTTCCAATCAAAGAATCCATCATAGCAGCTCAGTTGGCAGAGCTATACACCTCCAGAATTGTCTCCTTACACAGCATTCCACAATTGATTTCTTCTGATCGTGGAAGCATCTTCACCTCTAAGTTCTGGGACTCCTTCCAGAAGGCCATGGGCACAAACATTCGCTTCAGCACAGCATTCCATCCTCAAACTAGTGGCCAAGTCGAGCGAGTCAATCAAATTCTTGAAGATATGCTCAGGGCTTGTGTCATTTCCTTTGGCATGAAATGGGAAGATTGTCTTCCATATGCTGAATTCTCCTACAACAACAGTTTCCAAGCAAGTTCGGGCAAGGCCCCATTCGAGATTCTCTATGGCAGAAAGTGCCATACTCCTCTCAATTGGTCAGAGACTGGTGAACGCCAACTTCTTGGCAATGACTTAATCACAGAAGCTGAAGAAATGTGTAAAGTCATCCGTGATAATCTCAAAGCCGCGCAATCGCGCCAGAAGAGTTACTATGATAGTAAGCACCGTGATGTGGCTTTCGAGATCGGAGACCATGTCTACCTCCGCGTCTCTCCAATGAAAGGCACTCGTCGCTTCGGTATCAAAGGGAAGCTTGCCCCTAGATACGTGGGTCCTTTCAAGATCATTGATAAAAGAGGCGACCTCACCTATCAACTTGAGCTTCCTTCCAACTTCGCGAACGTGCACGATGTGTTCCATGTGTCACAGCTCCGCAAGTGCTTCAAGACGCCTGAGCGCACTATCAACTTCGAAGAGATTGACCTCCAAGAAGATCTGTCTTATCATGAGCACCCAGTTGCTATTCTGGAAGAAACTGAGCGCAAGACTTGCAACAAGTCAATCAAATTCCTGAAAGTGAAGTGGTCGCACCATTCCGACCGGGAAGCCACCTGGGAACGCGAGGACCATCTCCGTTCCGAATATCCGGAGTTCTTTCAGTCCTAGATCTCGGGACGAGATCCTCTCGTAGTGGTGGAGTGTTGTAACACCCCGGATGTAACTTTCCATATTTGTAACTCCGACTCTTCCCATTTTCGGCTATGTGTTATGATATTCCCTTCGTGGTCGGGTTTTGTCTTTCGTTTTGCATTTTGTTCATGTCATGCATTTCATACCATGTCATCATGTGCGTTGCATTTGCATACGTGTCCGTCTCATGCATCCGAGCATTTTCCCCGTTGTCCGTTTTGCAATCCGGCGCTCCCATCTCCTCCGGCGCACCCCTCTTGTTTTCTTTCGTGTGCGGGTGTCAAACATTCTCGGAATGGACCGAGGCTTGTCAAGTGGCCCTAGCATACCACCGGGAGACCACCGGTCAAGTTTCGTTCCATTTGGAGGTCGTTTGGTACTCCAACGGTTAACCGAGTAACTGCAGATGCCTTCTGTGTGTTGCAGCAAAACCCCCTCTCTACACACCTTAAAACCCACCAAACTCTCTTCCATGCTCTAGGTCGTTCGATCACGATTGTGTGGGCGAAAACCGCACCTCATTTGGAGCCTCCTAGCTCCCTCTACCTATATATTTGCATCCCTCCCGAAACTTCTCGCAGATGAAACCCTAAAATTCGTCCTCTCCGCGGCCTGACGTGTCCGTCCGCGCCGGACAAATCTCCGCCGCTGCCCGCGCCCAATCGGGACGCGCCACGTGGCAGCCGCGCCGCCGCCCGTACCCCGCGCCGCCGCGGCCCTCCCGGCCCGCTCCTCCTCCGCCCCGCCTGTGCGCCTCGCCCCGCCGCCTCCGCTCGCCGCCGTCTCCGCCGCCTCGGCGACCCGCGCCGTCGCCGGACCGCGACCGCCGCCGCCTCCTCCGACCCCGACGCCGCCCCCGCGCCGGCGCCTGTCCCCGCCACCGAACGCCGCCGTCGCCACCGTCCCGCACCCAGCGCCCGAGCTCCGGCCGGCCGCCCTCTCCTTCCTCCGCCCTCCCCATCCTCGACTCCGGCGACGAGCAAGCCCGCGTCGGCCAGATCTCGATCCACTTTGACCTACGGTTGACTTTTCCCGAACCCCCGTTATTTCTTCTAAGTCATTTATTTTTCTCAGCATGTGCCTATGTTCATAGCATCATAACTCTCTGCATATAGCTCCGTTTCGTGCGTGTAATATATCGAATTGTTCGTCTCGTGATGCTCTACATTTTGCTAAATTGCACCATGTTCATTAGAGGCCATCTGGATGCCCAAATATCTGGTGCAAGAGTGCTAGTTGCTGTTATCTGCTGGTTCTTAGCAGAACTTGGAGATTTGTTATTTTTCTATCATTTAATCTGTGCATCTTATGGGCATGAGATCTACATGTGTTTTGTTGTATGCCATGCCATCTTTCCAGTGGTTTATTCCATGTATTTTTGTGATCTCTGTGGTGACTAGCACAAGCATGCAAACTAGGCCCCGTAATGTTTCTGATTTCAGGGACTTAGTGATTTCTCGAAGTCTTTGTCTGCTGTTATTTTGTTGCCATGTAAACTTGATGCTACAGAGAGATCCATGCATATTTTGGAGATGTTCAGTAAGGATGTTTTGTAGATATTATTGTAATTGATCCATTCCTGCCCTTGTTTGCAATTATGGAGTGCCATAGCATGACTCAATCTTGCTCTACTTTTGCTATAAAATATTTCTGGCAGATTGTTTACGTGTAATTCAAAATTGCTAAGCTTGTTGTAGTTGATCCATACATGCTATGCTTTTGTTCTTGCCATGGATAGCTTCATAAATATGCCATCTTGCTGTAGGTATGCTTGTTTTATCATGAATTGCTTTGTGGTGAGTGGATCAAGCTCACCAAGATGCCTTTATATCATTATTTCTGCCATGCTCTGTTTTTCTGCTAAGTCTGAAACCTGTTAACGAAACTTGCTATGTTTACATGGTTGCCATCATATCTTCTGGTCCTTTTTGGCTTCTGGTCAATAAGGGACTTTTGTCATATGCATTTAGTATAATACTTCCATGCCTTGTTTGGCTTTGTTAAGTTCCTGTAGCATGTTGATTTCGTGCTCTGAACATTGCTACCTGATGCTGTTTTCTGCCATGTCCAGTAATTTCACTAAGTCTGTGAACCTGTTATCTTTTGCACTTTTGCCATGCTTGTTTGAGCTTGTTATGTTGTGATCTAGCCATAGCTCAGTGTTCATCTTTTGTCAAGCATCTCCTGTAGATTACTTCCATATGCTTTGTTGCTACGTTGGAGTGCTATAGCATTGTTACTTGTTGCATTTTAAGCGCTATCATGATGTTAATCGCAGATTTGTGTCATTCTTGTTTTGCTTGCCATTTGCAAACCGTGCATCCGTTTCCGGTGATCTTTATATCGATTTCAACCGAAATCATCTCATCTTTCCAGTGACATGCTTGGTTTGCCAAGTTACTGCCTTATTCATTATTTTCCTTCCGGAGCACGCATATGCATCGCATACCATATCTTGCATATCATTCATGAATTGCATCATGTTGCTTGTGCATTTCTCGTGGTTGATTGTGGTTCCGTTTGCTTGTGTTCTTGTTTGGGTAGAGCCGGGAGACGAGTTCGTGAACGAGGAACCTGTTAAGTACGCTTACGAGGATCAAGCTTTCGACAACTCTGAGAACCTTGCAGGCAAGATGACCACCCCTCGAAATCACTTCTATCTTTGCTTTGCTAGTTGTTCGTTCTATTGCCATGATGCGCTACCTACCACTTGCTATATCATGCCTCCCATATTGCCATGTCAGCCTCTAACCATCCTTTCCTAGCAAACCGTTGTTTGGCTATGTTACCGCTTTTGCTCAGCCCTTCTTATAGCGTTGCTAGTTGCAGGTGAAGTTGAAGTTTGTTCCATGTCGGAATATGGATATGTTGGGATATCACAATATCTCTTATTTAATTAATGCATCTATATATTTGGTAAAGGGTGGAAGGCTCGGCCTTATGCCTGGTGTTTTGTTCCACTCTTGCCGCCCTAGTTTCTGTCATACCGGTATTATGTTCCTTGAGTTTGCGTTCCTTACGCGGTCGGGTGATTTATGGGACCCCCTTGACAGTTCGCCTTGAATAAAACTCCTCCAGCAAGGCCCAACCTTGGTTTTACCATTTGCCACCTAAGCCTTTTTCCCCCGGGTTTTCTAGAGCCCGAGGGTCATCTTTATTTTAAACCCCCGGGCCAGTGTTCCTCTGAGTGCTGGTCCAAACTAGAGCCCTTTGCAGTGCCACCTTGGGGAAACTCGAGGATCGGTTTTAGTTGTACGGACTGCTCATCCGGTGTGCCCTGAGAACGAGATATGTGCAGCTCCTATCGGGATTTGTCGGCACATTCGGGCGGCTTTGCTGGTCTTGTTTTACCATTGTCGAAATGTCTTGTAAACCGGGATTCCGAGACTGATCAGGTCTTTTCGGGAGAAGGTTTATCCTTCGGTGACCGTGAGAGCTTATGATGGGCTAAGTTAGGACACCCCCGCAGGGTATTATCTTTCGAAAGCCATGCCCGCGGTTATGAGGCAGATGGGAATTTGTTAATGTCCGGTTGTAGAGAACTTGTCACTTGACCCAATTAAAATACATCAACTGTGTGTGTAGCCGTGATGGTCTCTTCTCGGCGGAGTCCGGGAAGTGAACACAGTTTGAGTTATGAATGACGTAAGTAGGAGTTCAGGATCACTTCTTGGTCATTACTAGATGACGACCGCTCCGTTGCTTCTCTTCTCGCTCTCTTTTGCGTATGTTAGCCACCATATATGCTTATTGCCGCTGCAGCTCCACCTCATTACACCACCCTTTCTGTCGTGGAATTAACACGTCAGATGTCCTAGGTGTAAGGACTTAGTCGCGAGGCCAACGCATCTATGTAGTAGCTTGAGAGGGTTTGATTGGGATGAGAGACGCAGGGCGGATCAACGCACAAGACAAGGGTTTAGACAGCTTCGGGCCCCGGGAAACATCATCCGGTAATAACGCTACATGCTGTTTGAGGCTAGGTCTCATTATGCTTATGAGAGAGTCGCCGGTAAGCCGGCTCTTTGTGTATAGCCCTAGAGATTGTTTCCTGTTCTTTCGGGTGCCTTGCCCCTCCTTATATAAGTTAGAGGGGCGGGTTACATGTGGAGTCCTAGTAGGACTTGGACTAATCTATCTTCTCTTACAAGTTTATTACAAGTCCGGGTCTTGCTTCCTCGTAAAGGAAATATTTGTCATCCCTTTCTTCTTAAGCCGGCCCATCATAAACGTGAGCCGGCCTTCCGGGCCTTGGGCCTTCTATCTGACCCGCTGTCGGGGCCATCCATGAGTCGTCTGGTTCATGAGCTCGTCTGGCTGTGAGCCGCCAGACCCGTGAGTCGCTAGTCCTCCGGCGGGTCACGGTGAAGCACCAAGTCCGGCCGGGTCATACTTCCGGCCGGGTCATTCCGCGGGGTATATCCCCGACATTAGCCCCCAGTTTAATTTGGATTTATCCATGTTAAACTAATCTGCAATATAAACACAAGAACAAATTTGACAGGTTGTGTTCCGGGTTAAATATTCTTGGTAACCGGCACTTGATCATCCTTAAGTCCTTGTCATCTTCCTTCTTGATATGTATCCATAATCTCATAGCAAATCTCTTTAGTAGATATGTTCAAATTTTTCCAATGCAAAAAATCCAGATACTTCCTTTGAAAAATCCGGGTCAATAGGCCAGCTTCAGAGTCAATTTGCTGACATTGGTCTCTTTGTTGAGAAATATTGTAAGAGATAACCCACTTGAGTCGGCTTTCAATGCTCTGACTTGACAAAAGTATTGGTCTTCAAATATTCAACTTATATTCAGCCGGCTTAAAGATACAAAACTTGCCGGTTTATGAGTACCAAAATTGCCGGGTTATAAAAGCTGATACTTCCGGGTCATGATTGTTGCCAACACCGGTTCATGATTATTGATAACGCCGAGTTGTAGACATAGGGTCATAATGATTGGTGACGCCGGGTCAATCTGGTTTGCTCAAAACAAAGAATTTGAAAATATTTCTTTGATAATAATATAATACCTGTAACCCCCAAGTCTTGAGGAGAACAAAGTGATGGCTTAAGACTTGCTTCAATATAAATGCTGCCACTTTGAAGAAATCCATATTGTTCATCTCAGTCACTAGTAAAAACTGAATACTCCATATTATGTAGCCCCCAAGTGCCGGGTTGTCATGCTTGCAGCAACCTAGGACTTGTAATTGCCTTATCCTCATATAAACTTCAACCAACGTAGCCCCCAAGAGCCGGGTCATTATGCAATAATGAGCAGGGACTTTGTAAATATGATCATTGATAATAACAATATATAATGTAATCTCCACCATGAGGCTTGAACCCACGTCCGCAAGGTTAAGAGCTTTGTACTCTACCAACTGAATAGTGGATCTTTCAATATAATGGATTAAGGCTTGTGTACCTCGAATTTTCGACAGGAGCAATTGGTAGCCCCTAAGGGCCGGCTCATTTAGAATGTGATGAGTCGGGTCTTCAATAAGTTGAGCCAAAAAGAATGACTTTGCATTATCCCCCAAGTGCCATGGTGCATGCTGGTAGTGACATGGGACTTGTATATTCGTTGTAATATCGATTTGAACAATGTAGCCCCCAAGTGTCGGGTCGTAAGCCTACAGCGACTCGGGACTATTTCCTCCATTGTAAAATAAATCATGCCCATTGATAACAATAATAGCCGTTGCGCTGAAGCGACTTTGAAAACCTCAATCATAACACTGGTTATTGATAATCACAATAGAAATCCAGCCATGTTGGCTATTCAAGATTTGAATACCTCATCGGTTGACAAGTAAACTCGGAGTTTAAATACCTGGCGGCTCTTGGCCAATGACGACTTAATGCGCCTTCATTGTAAGCCGGAATTTTTGTAACCCGGCGGCTTATAGCCTTTGAGAAAACCAAGAATTGATAACCCTTTTGAGACACCAATTTCAATCTTTGATGATGGGCTTGAACTTAATCATTTATGTAAGTCATAGCTCTGTAAATCCTGCACAGAGTTTAAACAACATATGCCCTGGCGACTTAACGTTAAAAGCCAGGGCGGGTAACCACCCAAAAGTAGTCTTATCCTGCACACAAGTAGATCACAAGATCCCTTGGCGGTTTACCGCAGGGCGGGTCATAATATCTCACATATAACCACTGTGATATTGAATTTGTACTGCCGGTTTACATGACCTGTGCAGTAAGGGTGATAACCCGATCCTTAGAAGCCAATGCTTCCACATAGATGATGATTGTCATAAGCTAGCGATTTACCATTGAAAATCAAGCCGGGTTAAATAACAACCACTCATATACACTTTAGATATGAAAAAGAGCTTCAAATAAAATCCAAAAATTGTTTGCAAAAAGAGACTTCAAAATTTTGAGGCTTCTGATTCGAATACGATCAGAAAACCGACCCAAAGGGGTTAAGCTAAGATTCGAATACGATCATATAGCCCCCAGTGGCTTTGGCGTTGCCGATCAAGAGGGTACCGACAGCTATGTTCTCTTTGGTTCGAATACGACCTATGTTTGAACAGGAAGCCCCCAAATGACCTTGAGAGTTGTTTAACGACGCTGATTCGAATACGATCCACGTCGGTTCCCAAAGGGGGTTGAGCTATGGTTCAAATATGACCAAGAAACTCCCCAATGAGCTCGGAAGTGTGCCGATCAAAAGGGTATCGACAGCTATGTTCTCTTTGGTTCGAATACGACCTATGTTTGAACAGGAAGCCCCCTAGTGATCATGAGAATATTTAACGACTCTGATTCGAATACGATCAGGGTCACACCCAAAGGTTTAAGCTAAATTCGAATACGATCAGCTCCCAGTGGTCATTAAAGCAGGGTACCTATATTTGAGTTGTGCCTTGAAACAGACTCTCTTTGGTCCCTTTAATTTTTCCTGAGAACTCGAACTTTGCGAGAGATAAATTCTTTTTGAACCGGAAAAACTGGATATTGAAAGTTTCAAAGCTTTGTGATAAACAAATTTACCTTAAACTGGATTTTGAACCGGATTTGAGAGCTTCAAAACTTTGTGGCAGATAAATTTCCCTTGAACCGGATTTAAACCGGAATCCTTCTTTTTAAGCCGGAAATTTTCTGACGGCCTTTAAACTTTCACCAATATGGCGGCAGCCTCCGGGACCGGGTTATTTTTCCCTCCAATGACCCGGAGTTCTTGAATGCATTGAAATCAACCAATGATGCCGAGTCATATCATTGTAGCCCCCGAGTCTCAAGACGACTCGAGGAGTTGGCTTTGAGATTCTCCATATTGACCATAGCATAAGGTGTATATCATTGGTGTTGATAGCGCGATGTGAATCCACAGAAAATTGAGGTGACTGCGGCGGGTTATAAATGACCCCGTATGAGCCGTGTCAGCAACTCGGCCAATGGTTCCTTCCAACTGGATGTTTTGAAGTTAACCAAACTGTAGTGGCGGCGACTTGTGTGCATGCCCATTGAGCCGTCCAGTGCCGACGGCGGCTGATAACACATGAAAATTTTCCTCCAAGCTGTTGGAAGAAAAACCGGGCTTCCCAAGTAGTGACCTGCTCATATTCAATAATCCGCTCATGCAGACAAATGCAGTCCTGGTGTGTCGATGTAGACTAGGCCGCGAGAGGCGGACGGAAAAGACGACCTTAGCATCAGAGGCGGCTCAGACAGATGAACCGGCCGCGGTGTTGTGAACCGGCGCGGTCGGGCGAGTTAACCACGTCGTTTTGATGTAGTGAACAATTGTCCTGCATCAACAATATCGCAGACCAAGATAAAGATAAACTGCTCTTTTGATAAAAAATAATATGTACCAATAAAATATATTTTAGATGGATATCACCTGATGCGCCAGGCCGGAAATAATCCGCCATGAAATTAATGATTGCTAGGTGAAGTTGAAGTCGCTCACGGGTGAGCCGGCCGCGGCGTGGTAAACCGGTGCCGACGGGTGAGTCGACCGTGGCGTTGTAAGCCGGCGCGGACAGCGAGTCGGCCACGACGTTGTAAGCCGGCGCGGTCGCGAGAGACGGCCACGGCGTTGTAAGCCGGCGCGGACAGCGAGTCGGCCAAGACGTTGTAAGCCGGCGTGGTCGCGAGAGACGGCCACGGCGTTGTAAGCCGGCGCGGACAGCAAGTCGGCCACGACGTTGTAAGCCGGCGCGGTCGCGAGAGACGGCCACGGCGTTGTAGGCCGGCACGGACAGCGAGTCGGCCACGACATTGTAAGCCGGTGCGGGAATCTGTTGAGTAAGGACAACCACCTGTGCCAAATAATGTTTGGCGTGTCTCCATCTCCGCGGTATAATACCATTTTGTGATGGATAATTTTCCTGCATATAAAAGATAATAGGGCAAAGTAGCTCTGCTCGAATGAATTAATATGTGCTTAAAAATAAGGTGAATGGCACCTGGTTTTTGTCGGAGGTTGGTCTAGTTGTGATAACAAGCCGACCATAAAAATCACCCGGTAGATACAGTCAGCCGCGGCATTGCAAACGGTGCAGACGGAAAAATCAATCACAAGCACAGTAAGTCGTGCGGACGGCGAGTCAATCGCGGGCATGGTCCCGGTTAGTTGATGTAACCGGGTCATAAGGACGGTGACTTGTACACGTTCGTTCAGCGGGCAGTATGGCGCGGACGAAACGCCGGTACAAGAACATTGCCAGTGCGCTCTATACCCGCAGTATAACGCCTCATCTGATTTTGTTCGGACGACTGATGATCCGTAAGTAGCACCTGTAGATAACTTTTTCAACTGGCTCACACTCCAACCAGGACCTTTTCCTTTCTTTCTTTCCTCGCATAAGAAGATGGCCGAAGCAGACCGCAAGGGCGGCTCGATCGTAAAAACTGAGCTCATTTCAGATCTGACCCCGGGTCGTGTGCTGTCAACGCACGGCACCTGTCCGAGTCCAAGTTGCAGGCGGCCACGACGAAATCGACCCAATCCTCCTCTTGTCGGTTTACTCTATGCACATCCACATCTCAAGTTGTCCAAAAAAGTCTGGGTATCACGTGGAGTAGCAATCAATTCCTGTTCTCCGTGCTGGTCATGTAGTAGCACTGATTTGGATGCTTTAGCACTGGATTCTTCCCTTAAGTAATTCCTTGATCTCTTTTGGAAGATTCCATGTGAGACAACTTCTGCGATGACTCTCCATGCGATGTCTCTTCAGGCTGGAGAGATACGGCGTACGCCCAGGACTTTGATTTTGATGGTAGTATAATAGCAGCCACGACGACTCAGAAACAAGGAACAGCAACAGCGCTTGACGGGCGGCAACAGCCGGGCTCAAGGACAGTAGTGGCGGCCCGACTTCCGGCTGGCCGCGGGGACAGCAGCTCGAGGCCGTAGCGGAAGCGGCTCATCATGCGGCAAGCAGCTCAAAACAAAGACGTGGCGGGTCAACCCAGGCGGTTTTCACTCTTCGTCCGGGTTGTAGTCGGTTTTGATGAGACACAGCAACCGACGTACAATTTTGATGTAGCCTCTGTAGATCGCGGCGGCTTACGGTAGTGCCGTAGCGCACAGGTGTAATCCTAAAATAGTCTTCATCTCCCACCCGCCACTGCAGAACCCTTCGTGAATCTTTGAATGATGAACTTGTCGCTGGTGTGAATTTTCTACGCCAGTTTAAACCGGCAAAATTGCGAACTTCTCGAACCCTAGAAAATATCCCTCCAAGAACTCAACACCACCGTGCGCGAGCCCCACGGTGGGCGCCAACTGTCATGGAATTAACACGTTAGATGTCCTAGGTGTAAGGACTTAGTCGCGAGGCCAACGCATCTATGTAGTAGCTTGAGAGGGGTTGATTGGGATGAGAGACGCAGGGCGGATCAACGCACAAGACAAGGGTTTAGACAGCTTCGGGCCCCGGGAAACATCATCCGGTAATAACCCTACATGCTGTTTGAGGCTAGGTCTCATTATGCTTATGAGAGAGTCACCGGTAAGCCGGCTCTTTGTGTATAGCCCTAGAGATTGTTTCCTGTTCTTTCGGGTGCCCTGCCCCTCCTTATATAAGTTAGAGGGGCGGGTTACATGTGGAGTCCTAGTAGGACTTGGACTAATCTATCTTCTCTTACAAGTTGATTACAAGTCCGGGTCTTGCTTCCTCGTAAAGGAAATATTTCTCATCCCTTTCTTCTTAAGCCGGCCCATCATAAACGTGAGCCGGCCTTCTGGGCCTTGGGCCTTCTATCTGACCCGCCGTCGGGGCCATCCATGAGTCGTCTGGTTCATGAGCTCGTCTGGCTGTGAGCCGCCAGACCCGTGAGTCGCCAGTCCTCCGGCGGGTCACGGTGAAGCACCAAGTCCAGCCGGGTCATACTTCCGGCCAGGTTATTCCGCGGGGTATATCCCCGACACTTTCCTACAAGCTTAAATAGTCTTGATCTCGCGGGTGTGAGATTACTGAGTCCTCGTGACTCACAGATTCTACCAAAACAGTTGCAGGTGCCGACGATGCCAGTGCAGATGATGGGATTGACCTCAAGTGGGAGTTCGATGAGGAACGTGGTCATTACTATGTGTCTTTCCCTGATGATCAGTAGTGGAGCCCAGTTGGGACGATCGGGGACCTAGCATTTGGGGTTATCTTATTTTCATTTGGATCTTGACCGTAGTCGGTCTATGTGTGTATTTTGGATGATGTATGGATTACATTTATGTATTGTGTGAAGTGGCGATTGTAAGCCAACTCTTTATCCCATTCTTGTTCATTACATGGGATTGTGTGAAGATGACCCTTCTTGCGACAAAACCACAATGCGGTTATGCCTCTAAGTCGTGCCTCGACACGTGGGAGATATAGCCGCATCGTGGGTGTTACAATAATCACCCAGTTACGTTGTGACGTTTGATAGCACACAAGGTGTTCCTCCGGTATTCGGGAGTTGCATAATCTCATAGTCTGAGGACATGTATAAGTCATGAAGAAAGAAGTAGCAATGACACTGTAACGATCATAATGCTAAGCTAACGAATGGGTCTTGTTCATCACATCATTCTCCTAATGATGTGATCCCGTTCATCAAATGACAACACATGTCTATGGTGAGGAAACATAACCATCTTTGATAAACGAGCTAGTCAAGTAGAGGCATACTAGGGACACTTTGTTTTGTCTATGTATTCACACATGTACTAAGTTTCCGATTAATACAATTCTAGCATGAATAATAAACATTTATCATGAAATAAGGAAATAAATAATAACTTTATTATTGCCTCTAGGGCATATTTCCTTCAACTTTACATGTTCCTTTATCCTAACAGGGAAAGGTGGTTTTTAAATATAAGCAGAAGGAACAACTGGATCAACATTATAAATTATGGTTTCTTCTTTAATTGGTACCGGTTCTTTAATTTATTCTTTAATAGGTGGATGATATTTGAACCACTTCTCTTTAGGGAGATCAACATGAGTAGAAAATGATTCAGAAAAGGAGGCTACTATCTCAGAGTCAAGACCTTATTTGGTGCTAAACTTTTGAAAAGCATCGGTATTCATAAAAGATTTAACACAATCATATTATGTTTAATACCTGACTCTTTACCTTCGTCGAGTTCCCAATCTTCAGAGTTGCGTTTAATTCTTTCCAAAAGATCGCACCTGAATTCAATAGTCTTCTTCATAAAAGAACCAGCACAAGAAGTATCAAGCATGGTTTGATCATTACGAGAAAGTCGAGCATAAAAATTCTGGATAATAATTTCTCTTGAGAGCTCATGATTGGGGCATGAATATAACATTGCCTTAAGCCTCCCCCAAGCTAGAGCGATACTTTATCCTTCACGAGGCCAAAAATTATATATATATATATATATATATATATATATATATATATATATATATATATAATTCCGATCACGATGAAATAGATGCATAGGATAATTTTTTGATGGTACTCCAATTTCAATCGATTCCAATTCCAAGATCCAATATCATTGCATAGCCTATACCATGCTAATGATTTTCCCTTCAAATATAAAGGGAAAACCTTCTTCATAACTTCATCTCCGGGTAAACCTGCAAGCTTGAACAATCCACAAATTTGTTCTTCATATATCAAGTGCATATTAGGATGTTCAGTTCCATCTCCCGCATAAGGACTATCTAGCAGTTGTTCTATCATACCCGAAGGAATTTCATATTCAATATTTTCAGTAGGTGCAGTAGGTTGAGGGGTAGCTAATTGTGGTTCAGGTCAAGGTGAAGATACTCCGAACAAAACCCTCAAAGGATTGTTTTCAATAGTAACAAGTGACAATAAATTTCAGCACACTACATAAATGTTTCCTTACCAATTTCCACTTACCAAAGGCGCTTCACTCCCCGGCAACGGGGCCAGAAAATAGCCTTGATGACCCACAAGTATAGGGGATCAATTGTAGCTCTTTTCGATAAGTAAGAGTGTCGAACCCAACGAGGAGCAGAAGGAAATGACAAGGGGTTTTCAGCAAGGTAATGTCTGCAAGTGCTGAAATTGTAAGTAGCAGAGTAGTTTGATCGCAAGATAATTTGTAACAAGCAAGTAATGATAGTAGTAGCAAAAGTGCAGCAAGGTAGCCCAATCCTTTTGAGGCAAAGGACAGGCCAAAACGGTCTCTTATGATAAGCAAAGCGTTCTTGAGGGTACACGGGAATTTCATCTAGTCACTTTCACCATGTTGGTTTGATTTGTGTTCGCTACTTTGATAATTTGATATGTGGGTGGACCGGTGCTTAGGTGTTGTTCTTACTTGAACAAACCTCCTACTTATGATTAACCCTCCCGCAAACATCCGCAACTACGAGAAAAGTATTAAGAATAAATTCTAACCATAACATGAAACTTTTGGACCCAATCGGTCCCATACGAAATAGCGCATAAACTGGGGTTTAAGCTTCTCTCACTCTCGCAACCCATCATCTAATTGCTACTCCACAATGCATTCCCTTAGGCACAAATATGGTGAAGTGTCATGTAGTCGACGTTTACATGACACCACTAAGGGAATCACAACATACATACTATCAAAATATCGAACACATATCAAGTTCACATGATTACTTGCAACATGATTTCTCCCGTGACCTCAAGAATAAAAGTAACTACTCACAAATGATAATCATGCTCAAGATCAGAGGGGTATTAAATAGCATATTGGATCTAAACATATAATCTTCCACCAAATAAACCATATAGTAATCAACTACAGGATGTAATCAACACTACTAGTCACCCACAAGCACCAATCTATAGTTCTGGTAACAAGATTGAACACAAGAGATGAACTAGGGTTTGAGATGAGATGGTGCTGTTGAAGATGTTGATGGAGATAGCCCTCCCCAAGATGGGGAGTTGTTGGTGATGATGACGACGATGATTTCCCCTCTGCGAGGGAAGTTCCCCCGACGGAATCGCTCCGCCGGAGAGCAAAAGTGCTCCTGCCCAAGTTCCGCCTCGAGACAGTGGCGCTCCTTCCCGAAAGTGTTCTCCTTATTTTTTTTCTAGGTCAAAATGACCTATATACCAGAAGATGGGCACCGGAGGTGGGCCTAGGTGAGCACAACCCACCAGGGTGCGCCTGGGCTCCGTAGCGCGCCCAGGTGGGTTGTGCCTACCTGGTGGGCCCCCTTGCTACCTCTTGAGCATGCGTTGGTTTTCCCTTGAAGAGCAAAGGGTGATGCAGCAAAGTAGCGTAAGTATTTCCCTCAGTTTTTGAGAACCAAGGTATCAATCTAGTAGGAGATTACACGCGAGTCACCTAGTACCTGCACAAACAATCAAGAACCTTGCAACCAACGCGATAAAGGGGTTGTCAATCCCTTCACAGTCACTCGCAAAAGTGAGATATAATAAAGATAGTAAAGTAAATATTTTTGGTATTTTTGTTGCATAGATTGGAAAGTATTGATTGCAAAATAACCGGCGACAGTAATTGGCAAGATGACGGGAAACTAATGTGATGTAAAATAGACCCAGGGGCCATAGGTTTCACTAGTGGCTTCTCTCATGATAGCATATATTACGGTGGGTGAACTACTGCCGAGCAATTGATAGAAAAGCGCATAGTTATGAGAATATCTAGGCGATGATCAGGAATATAGGCATCATGTCCGTGTCAACTAGACCGAAACGATTCTGCATCAACTACTATTACTCCACACATCGACCGCTATCCAGCATGCATCTAGAGTATTAAGTTCATACGAACAGAGTAACGCATTAAGGAAGATGACATGATGTAGAGGGATAAACTCAAGCAATATGATATAAACCCCATCTTTTTATCCCCGATGGCAACAATACAATACGTGCCTTGCTGCCCCTACTGTCACTGGGAAAGGACACCGCAAGATTGAACCCAAAGCTAAGCACTTCTCCCATTGCAAGAAAGATCAATCTAGTAGGCCAAACTAAACCGATAATTCAAAGAGACTTACAAAGATATCAAATCATGCATATAAGAATTCAGAGAAGAACCAAATATTATTCATAGATAATCTTGATTATAAATCCAAAATTCATCGGATCTCGGCAAACACACCGCAAAAGAGTATTACATCGAATAGATCTCCAAGAACATCGAGGAGAACTTTGTTTTGAGAACCAAAGAGAGAGAAGAAGCCATCTAGCTAATAACTATGGACCCGAAGGTCTGTGGTAAACAACTCACGCTTCATCGAAGAGGCTATGGTGTTGATGTAGAAGCCCTCAGTGATCGATTCCCCCTCCGGCAGATCGCCGGAAAAGGCCCCAAGATGGGATCTCAAGGGTACAGAAGGTTGTGGCGGTGGAAAAGTGGTTTCATGGCTCCCCTATTGTTTTTAGGGTATAAGAGTATATATAGGCGAAAGAAGTACGTCGGTGGAGCTCCATGGGGCCCACGAGGGTGGGGGGCGCGCCTACCCCCTGGGCGCGCCCTCCTGCCTCGTGACCGCCTCGCGGAGTTCCAGACTTCAACTCCAAGTCTTCTGGATTGCGTTTGTTCCAAGAAAGATCATCGCGAAGGTGTCATTCCGTTTGGATTCCGTTTGGTATTCCTTTTCTGCAAAACACTGAAATAGGCAAAAAAAACAGAAACTGGCACTGGGCCTTCGGTTAATAGGTTAGTCCCAAAAATAATATAAAAGAGCATATTAAAGCCCATTAAACATCCAAAACAGATAATATAATAGCATGGAACAATAAAAAATTATAGATACGTTGGAGACGTATCAAGCATCCCCAAGCTTAATTCCTGCTCGTCCTCGAGTATGTAACTGACAAAACAGAATTTTTGATGTGGAATGCTACCTAACATAATTTTCATTGTAATTCTCTTTATTGTGGCATGAATGTTCGGATCCATAAGATTCAAAATAAAAGTTCAATATTGACATAAAAATAACAATACTTCAAGCATACTAATAAAGCAATCATGTGTTCTCAAAATAACATGGCCAAAGAAAGTTATCCCTACAAAATCATATAGTCTGGCTATGCTCTATCTTCATCACACAAAGTATTTAATCATGCACAACCTGATGACAAGCCAAGCAATTGTTTCATACTTTTGATGTTCTCAAACTTTTTCAATCTTCACGCAATACATGAGCGTGAGCCATGGACATAGCACTATAGGTGGAATAGAATGGTGGTTGTGGAGAAGACAAAAAGGAGAAGATAGTCTCACATCAACTAGGCATATCAACGGGCTATGGAGATGCCCATCAATAGATATCAATGTGAGTGAGTAGGTATTGCCATGCAACGGATGCACTAGAGCTATAAGTGTATGAAAGCTCAACAAAAGAAACTAAGTGGGTGTGCATCCAACTCGCTTGCTCACGAAGACCTGCCGCAATTTGAGGAAGCCCATCATTGGAATATACAAGCCAAGTTTTATAATGTAAAATTCCCACTAGTATAAAAGTGACAACATAGGAGACTCTCTATCATGAAGATCATGGTGCTACTTTGAAGCACAAGTGTGGTAAAAGGATGGTAGCATTGTCCCTTCTCTCTTTTTCTCTCATTTTTTTATTTGGGCCTTTCTCTTTTTTGTATTATGGCCTCTCTTTTTTCGTCCGGAGTCTCATCCCAACTTGTGGGGAAATCATAGTCTCCATCATCCTTTCCTCACTGGGACAATGCTCTAATAATGATGATCATCACACTTTTATTTACTTACAACTCAAGAATTACAACTCAATACTTAGAACAAAATATGACTGTTGGGGGAACGCCACCTATGGGATCACGAGGATCCATTCTATGGTTGACGGGCGGGGGCTGTGCAAAGAGTGGGTTTGGGAGATCAACACGGGGGAATTTTATCTAGGTTCGGGCCGCAAGCGATGCGTAATACCCTACTCCTGTTGGTTTGTGTTTATCTGGTGTTCTTGGACTAGCTACAAAGCGTGCAGGGTACAGAAAGTCCGAATCCTCCCTCAGTACGCCACGGGCCTCCTTTTATAGTCAAAAGGGGTCGCCACAGTGGCACACAGGAGGTGGAAAGTATGTACTGTACACAAGTCTATCCCTGGCACCATAGGACAAAACACATTTAATGCGCTGCCGACGTGCCCTCTCACTTTATCGGGGACAGCAAGGAAGCTCGTCCCGTCCGTCGCCGCTTCGCCTCGCTCCGGCGTGTGTCCAGGCTGACGAGGCATGCAGCGCCATGCTGGCTGGCTGGCTGCTGAGTTGGTGCGGTGGCAGAGTCTTTACAAAGATCTGCATCCTACCACGCAGGTTCTTGCTGAGTTGGCCTGGAAGTTGCACGTCGCCACGCAGGTGCCTGCCTTGTTTGCGGGCCGACTGCTGTGTTGGAACGGCGGTGGAGCCTTGGTAGGTGTGGGCCTGGCTGCGGCTGTCGGTGTCAAAACCAGCGGATCTCGGGTAGGGGGTCCTGAACTGTGCGTCTAAGGTCGATGGTAACAGGAGACAGGGGACGCGATGTTTACCCAGGTTCGGACCCTCTTGACGGAGGTAATACCCTACTTCTTGCTTGATTGATCTTGATGAATATGAGGATTACGAGAGTTGATCTACCACGAGATCGTAATGGCTAAAACCCTAGAAGTCTAGCCTGTATGATTATGATCCTTCTCTACGGACTAAACCCTTCGGTTTATATAGACACCGGAGGGGCCTAGGGTTGTACATAGTCGGTTTGCAGGGGAAGGAATCTTCATATCCGAACGCCAAGCTTGCCATCCACGAAAAGGAGAGTCCCATCCGGACACGGGAGGAAGTCTTCTACCTTGTATCTTCATGGCCCATCAGTCTGGCCCACGTCACATAGGCCGGACGCCCGAGGACCCCTTAATCCGGGACTCCCTCAGTAACCCCTGAACCAGGCTTCAATGAGGATGTGTCCGGCGCGCAGATTGTCTTCGGCATTGCAAGGTGGTTTCCTCCTCCGAATACTTCAAAGTAGTCCTCGAACACAGAAAACGTGTCCGACTCTGCAAAACAAGCTCCGTAAAGAGTATAATATTTAACAAATCCCATGTACTGATATATTTTGTAGTGAGATGACACGTCTCTGCATGGTCATTATTTCGAACCGTTTTTTAGCCTCCTGCTCCGTGTTTCGAGATGCGGTTTCCGTTGGCACGTCTTGTTGAAGTAAAGATCGTGTCCCCTTATTATGGGATTCTCATCAATACGGGCATGGGTAATCCCACCGTGCCGTACGCACGACCCTTGGGGAACAAGCATGTTTTAAGGCGAGTGGGGAGGCGCTTGATATTCGCTGCCTTTATAAAGAGATAAGGATTCACCCTTTCACCCACACCCTCTTTCTCTCTGCCCACCCATTCTTGAGCTCCAGCGCCCAAGCCTCCATCCTTTCCGCCTAAAAAGAGCACTCCAGCCATGTCTGGATCTGGAGCGCAGGGCAAGTGCATGGCCTCCTCTGTCACGGAGAAGGACATTACGAAGCTCCGGGAGGCGAGGTACTTGGCCCAGGAAATCGCCCACCGGCTTCCGGCCAAGGGGCAGATCGTCCCCATCCCGAAGCCCCAGGAGAGGGTGGTGTTCATTCCCCACTTCGTCCGCGGGTTGGGATTTCCCCTCCACCCATTCGTCCGCGGACTCATGTTCTACTACGGGCTAGATTTCCATGATCTGGCCCCAAACTCCTTCCTCAACATCTCGGCATTCATTGTCGTGTGTGAGGCCTTCCTCCGCATCCCACCCCACTTCGGATTGTGGCTAAAGACCTTCAATGTGAAGCTGAAGGTGGTGGGTGGTCAACACGCAGAGTGCGGAGGCGCTATGGTGAGCAAGAAGTCCAACGTCACGTGGCCCAACCTACGTGGAGACTCTCAAAGGGTGGCAGCAGCAGTGGTTCTACGTCACAGAGCCCTGCGACACCACCTGGGCCGCGGCTCCCGAATGCGGCTCACCTCCTAGCTAGAGAAGGGCCTGGACTGGGCCTCGTCGGACAAGCTGACGGCGCTGCAGACGCGCATCAAGAGCATGGTGGACAAGAACATCAAGCTTCTCAATGTGATCCAGGTGATGCTTTTTCACCGGATGCTTCCTTGCCAAAGCCGGACTTGCAATCTGTGGGAGTTCGATCCGGCCAAGCACCAGACCTTGCAACAGTTCTTCGGTGCTACGCACGAAGGCATTTGGAAGGTGCTTTTCAAAGCCAATGAGACATGGCCGAAGATGTAACGCCCTGGATCCGACGCACCAGGTGTCTGCCAGTTATTCGTCGTTGTTGCCATGTCATTTGCTTGCGTGTTGCATTTTGCCATGTCATCATCTGCATCCCATTTCATGTCATCATGTGCATCGCATTTGCATACGTGTTCGTCTCTTGCATCCGAGCATTTTCCCCGTTGTCCGTTTTGCAATCCGGCACTCCCATCTCCTCCGGCGCACTCCTTTTGTTTCTTTTCGTGAGCGAGTGTTGAACGTTCTCGGAATGGACCGAGTCTTGTCAAGTGGCCTTGGTATACCAGCGGTAGACTACCGGTCAAGTTTCGTTCCATTTGGAGGTCGTCTGGTGCTCCAACGGTTAACCGGGTAACCGCAAAGTCCATTTGTGTGTTGCAGCAAAACCCCCCCTTCAACAGCCCCAAAACCCCTCTAAGTCTCTGCCATGCTCTCGGTCGTTCGATCACGATCGCGTGGGCGAAAACCGCTCCTCGTTTGGACTCTCCTAGCTCCCTCTACCTATAAATAGGTGCCCTCCCCCTAAAATTCGCGGATGAATTCCACCCTAACCCTGGCCAAACTCCTCCCCGTCCCCGGACATGTCCGCCTCCGTCGCCGGGCACGCCGCGCCGCCGCTCCCGGCCAGTGGCGTCGCGCCACGTCAGCCCCGCCACCCTCTCTCTCCTCCCCGCCGCCCGTGGCCCGCCGCGGCCCGCGCGCCTCGCCCGTCCGCTCCTCCGCCGCGGCCGCCCGGTGCGCTCCGCCGCCCGCGGCCGCTGCCTCACCGCCGGCGTCCGGCATCGCTGGACCCCACCGCCTCCGCGCGCGCCTCCTGCGCCGGCGCCCGAGCCCGCGACCTCGCCAGCCTTCCGGTGCCGGCGCGCCCGTGCACCGCCGCCGCCGGCGTCCCCCCTCCTCTCCCCGCCGGTGCCTCCTCCTCCTCCGCGCCGCCGCCGGCAGCAGCCCAGCTCCGGCCACCGTCGAGGCCGAGCCCGATCCAGATCGGGTCAAACCCTAAGGTTGACCCTGAGCCCTCCTCAAAATTTCACCAAGTCTTGATGATTTCACATTATATGCCCCTGTTCATCAGTGCATAACTCTCTGCATATAGCTCCATTTCGTGCGTGTAATATTTCAAATTGTTCGCCTCGTGATGCTCTTCATTTTGTTCAACTGCACCATTTCCATTAGAGGCCATCTTGATGCCCAAATCTCTGTTGCAAGAGTGCTAGTTGTTGTTATCCTCTGGTTCTTATCAGAAATTGGAGATTTGTCATTTTTGTATCATTTAATCTGTGCATCTTATGGGCATGAGCTCTACATGTGTTTTCTTGTATGCCATGCCATCTTTTCAGTGGTGTATTCCATGTATTTTTGTGATCTCTGTGGTGACTAGCACAAGCATGCAAACTAGGCCCCGTAATGTTTCTGATTTCAGAGAGTGATTTCTCAAGTCTTTGTCTGCTGTTATTTTGTTGCCACATAAACTTGATGCTACAGAGAGATCCATGCATATTTTGGAGATGTTCAGTAAGGATGTTTTGTAGAGATTGTTGTAGTTGATCCATTAATGCCCTTGTTTGCAATTATGGAGTGCCATAGCATGACTCATTCTTGCTCTACTTTAGCTATAAAATATTTCTGGCAGATTGTTTACGTGTTATTCAATTTTGCCAAGCTTGTTGTAGTTGATCCATACATGCTATGGTTTTGTTCTTGCCATGGATAGTTTCATAAACATGCCATCGTGCTGTAGATATGCTTTTTTGTCATGCATTGCTTTGTGGTGAGTGCATCAAGCTCACCAAGATGCCTTCATATTATTGTTTCTGCCATGCTCTGTTTTTCTGCAAAGTCTGAGACCTGTTAACGAAACTTGCTATGTTTACATGGTTGCCATCATATCTTCTGTGCCCTTTTGGCTTATTGTCAGTAAGGGACTTTTGTCATATGCTTTGATTAGATTCATGCCATGCCTTGTTTTGCCATGTTAAGTTCCTGTAGCATATTGATTTCATGCTCTGAACATTGCTACCTGATGTTATTTCTGTCATGTCCAGTAATTTCACCAAGTCTGTGAACCTGTTATTATTTGCAATCTTGCCATGTCCTTTTGAGCATGTTCTAGTGATTTCTGGAGATAGCTCAGTGTGCATGTTTTGTTGTGCTTTACCTGTACATCATGTCCATGCCTTTTTTTTCATGTTGAGTTGTTGTAGCATATTGTTTTGATGCTTGCTAGTTGCCTAGTTGCTGTTTTAGGCAGATTGTTGCTATGTCTTGTTTGGAGTGTATGTGTTGCACCGTTGCTCCGTTTGGAGTGTGCTCTATATGGAACTTGTTTAGAATTGTATGTAGTTCCATATTATCTTGTTCCATCCTTGTTTTGAGGTGTTTGCTTGATGGTTGTATGCATTTTGCATCAATGCCATGTTTATCTTGTTTTGCTCATATCTTCTAGGCCGTAGCTCCAAATCTAATGAACTTTATATGTAACTTGATTAGAATTTCGTGTAGATCATCATGGTGCTCTTTAACTTGCTGTTTAACAACTTCAACTTAATGTTTGTTCAGTTCTGGACCAATTTCGAAATTTGCATATGAGGACTTACCGGATTTGTTATATGTTGTTTCCGGCCTCATTTAAACTTGCCTTGATGTGTTGTTCTTGTATGCATCATCTCTCGTCATGAGTAGCTTCATATAGCCTTGTCATGCATCATACTTGGTTGAGCATCATGCCTTGTTCATGTGTGGTGTGTTTACCTTGTTGTGTGCTTCTTCTCGATAGTTCCCGTGTCGTTGCGATCGTGAAGATTCGTTCGTCTTCGTGGCTTCATCTTCTTCATGGGCTCGTTCTTCTTCCTAGCGGCATTTCAGGCAAGATGACCGTCACCTTGGATCTCATTACTATCATTGCTATGCTAGTTGCTTCGTTCTATCGCTTTGCTGCGCTACCTATTTCACTTGCTCCTCAAGCCTCCCAAATTGCCATGAAACTCTAACCTTTGTCACCCTTCCTAGCAAACCGTTGTTTGGCTATGTTACCGCTTTGCTCAGCCCCTCTTATAGCGTTGCTAGTTGCAGGTGAAGATGAAGATTGCTCCATGTTGGATTATGTTTATGTTGGGATATCACAATATCTCTTATATTATTAATGCATTTATATACTTGGTAAAGGGTGGAAGGCTCGGCCTTATGCCTGGTGTTTTGTTCCACTCTTACCGCCCTAGTTTCCGTCATACCGGTGTTATGTTCCCGGATTTTGCGTTCCTTACACGGTTGGGTGATTTATGGGACCCCCTTGACAGTTCGCCTTGAATAAAACTCTTCCAGCAAGGCCCAACCTTGGTTTTACCATTTGCCTCACCACCACCTACTTTTCCCTTGGGAGTCGCTCTCTCGAGGGTCATCTTTATTTAGCCCCCCCCCCCCGGGGGGCCAATGCTTGTCTAAGTGTTGGTCCAAACTAGAGCCCCTTGCAGCGCCACCTCGGGGAAACTTGAGGGCTGGTTTTAGTTGTACGCAGTGCTCATCCGGTGTTGCCCTGAGACCGAGATATGTGCAGCTCCTATCAGGATGTCGGCGCATCGGGCGGCTTTGCTGGTTTTGTTTTACCATTATCGAAATGTCTTGTAACCGGGATTCCGAGACTGATCGGGTCTTCCCGGGAGAAGGAATATCCTTCGTTGACCGTGAGAGCTTATAATGGGCTAAGTTGGGACACCCCTGCAGGGTATTATCTTTCGAAAGCCATGCCCGCGGTTATGTGGCAGATGGGAATTTGTTAATATCCGGTTGTAGAGAACTTGACACTTGACCTTAATAAAACGCATCAACCGCGTGTGTAGCCGTGATGGTCTCTTCTCGGCGAAGTCCGGGAAGTGAACACGGTTTCTGGGTTATGTTTGACGTAAGTAGGAGTTCAGGATCACTTCTTGATCATTGTTAGTTTCACGACCGTTCCTTTGCTTCTCTTCTCTCTCTCTTTTGAGTAAGTTAGCCGCCATACATGCTTAGTCGTTGCTGCAACCTCACCACTTATCCATTCCTTTCCCTTTAAGCTTTGCTAGTCTTGATACCCATGGTAATGGGATTGCTGAGTCCTCGTGGCTCACAGATTACTACACAACAGTTGCAGGTACAGGTTTTACGATGATCATGATGCGAGAGCGATGTCTTGTTTTGGAGTTCTTCTTCTGCTTCTTCTTCGATCAGGGGATAGGTTACAGGTCGGCAGCCTGGGCTAGCAGGGTGGATGTCGTTTGAGTTTCTGTTTATGTTTCATCCGTAGTTGGATGTTGATCTTATGTATGATGTTTTGATGTATTCTTGCGGCATTTGTATGCCTTGTATGTATCCCCAAATATTATGCAATGTTGATGTAATGATATCCACCTTGCAAAAGCGTCTTCAAGATGCGCTTCTATCCTTGGTGGGACCTTCGTGTTCCTTTAAGATAGGGTCGCATCTTGGGCGTGACAGAAGACGACCGAGGACCGTGTGTACAACCTGACCCATCCCGCCAGTCTGGTAAGTTTTTCATGTTCCAAGGTGTATCCTTCACCCGTACATTCAAGGAAGATGTCTAAGCTTCCTTATCTGTCTTTTCAGGGCTGGACAACAAAGGCGGAACGGATCTAGTGTCCGGCTCCACTGCCCGAAAACCCAGCTATCCCACTTCTGACGAAGATGCTGGTTCCGGCGCCCTACCAGGCGCCGGAGAAGAATGCCAAGAAGAAGGCCAAGGAGACCAGAAGTGGCCTCCGCCGTAAAGGCACTTCGGACGTGATGTCCGAAGACGCTGAAACCCACTCCTCCCCTGCCACCGAAGATGGGGAGGAGGAGGAAAGCAACTCTCCCCCCGAGGGGGGAAGGAAGAAAAGGGCGGCCTCCACAAATCTGGAGGCGGAGACGTCCAAGGGAGGGAAGAAGGTGTCTACTGCGGATAATTCCGCATTAGACACCGATAGTAGCTCTGAGTGGCGTCCCAGGCCGAAGCCCCTGGCCGAATCGTAAGTACTCAAAGGCACTTATGTACATATATATCCAGCTTCTTTACCTCACGGTATTTAACATGTCAAGCCATGCGTTGCAGTCCGGCTCACGCCCACCCCCAGCGATCCTCATCTTCGGGGGATTCGCTGGATCCAAATGTGATCGGCAGCGGGTCGCTTCTGGCGGCCTCCTCTTCCAGGGCCACGGACGACGCTGAGGTGCTGTCCCGAAGGACCTTCCCAGGCCAAGGAGAGGTATAGGAGGCCATCAGGGTGGCGCCAAAGGGTGATACCTCAGCCGCCGAACACACGGGGGAGCAAATCCCCCCGGAGACTGACGATGGGGGCCATATCCAATTCGGCCCCTCGCCAAATACTATTCCGGAGGCCCATACGGCTCCGGAATCAGGCAAGCAGCCTCCTTTGAAAGAAGGAGGTGCGCCTATCCCTCCGGCGAGCTCTGTCCATCCAGAGGCACCGGATACTCTACTGGAAGCGCTGCGAGGTGCTTCCATTGTGGAGGAACATCATATCCTTATGGGTACGGTGATTGAGAGGGTGTAGTCCGCCAAGAGCAAACTGACCGAAGCCTGCGCCAGCCTTCTAACAGGCCTTGAGGTATGTGACAAAAAGAATGCCATAGTATAGACAGTAGCCCATGAGACTCTATCCGGTGTTCGAAAAGAAAAGCCGGACAGAGGATCAAATAATGTTCGCAGGAGACTAACCATACATGTCCATGTGAATAAATAGGCATCGATGCTGGCTGCGACCTCCCATTCTGCCGAAGTCTCCAAACTGAAGCAGAGTCTGGAGCGGGCCGAGGAAGAGCTCGGCCGTGTGAAGAAACAACTAGAGGACAAGCAAGGTATGCCATGACCTATTCAGATCTAGAAAGATATGAATTATTCGTGTTGATCATGTTATCATGATATTTCGTAGGAGCTGCGACCCGAGGTGGAGTCTCTCAAGAATGTGCTGGCCGAGGCCCAGAAGAGAGCGGCGAAGGAACAAGCCGCCCGTGAAAAGCACGAGGCCAGGGTCAGGGATGTCCAGCAGGAGCTCCAGGACGCCGTAAAGAAATGCGAGTCCTTGGAGCGCAAGTTTGCATACCAAGATCCGAACTTGCTAAGGCACGCCAAAGTGCACAAGAGTCCCGGGTTGAAGCCCAGGGCGCCCTCCATGAAATCCGGGAGGCCAGGAAAATTGTGGCGCATAAGGCCTTTATTATGCAAAGCAAATATGTGAAGAGAAGGTACCTCTTACTAACCCGGATTTGGAGTTCTCCAGGAGCGTTTGCAGATCTGCCGCGCAGTGTTGCTGATGTTGAGGAGTTCTTCCGAGACGAAGAGGGGAGCTCAACAGAGAAGCTATTTTGGTCGCAATACCTTGCGCCAGAGCATCCGATGCCCTTTAGCGATCAGCTTAAACAGCTGACCGAACTGCATAGGGTGGCCGAATTGGCCATGAAGGATTTAATAATCCGTCTATGGCCTGCTGAACCATACCCAGCAGCTACTTCGGGCTCGTGAAGCGGCTGGTCAATGCCTTCCCTCGGCTTGATGCCATCAAGCGGTCGGTCTGCATCGAAGGTGCGCGGATGACCTTCACCCGTGTCAAGGTGGAGTGGGCGAAGATGAACGCCGTCAAGCTCGTGACTGATACGTCTCCAACGTATCTATAATTTTTGATTGCTTCATGCTATATTATCTTCTATTTTGGACATTATTGGGCTTTATTATTCACTTTTATATTATTTTTGGGACTAACCTATTAACCGGAGGCCCAGCCCAGAATTGTTGTTTTTTGCGTATTTCAGAGTTTCGCAGAAAAAGAATATCAAACGGAGTCCAAACGGAATGAAACCTTCGGGAACGTGATTTTCGGAACGAACATGATCCAGGAGACTTGGACCATATGTCAAGAGATCAAGCAGGAAGCCATGAGGTAGGGGGCGCGCCTACCCCCCAGGCGCGCCCTCCACCCTCGTGGGCCCCACGTTGCTCCACCAACGTACTCCTTCCTCCTATATATACCTACGTACCCCCAAACGATCAGATACGGAGCCAAAAACCTAATTCCACCGCTGCAACCTTCTCTACCCACGAGATCCCATCTTGGGGCCTGTTCCGGAGCTCCGCCGGAGGGGGCATCGATCACGGAGGGCTTCTACATCAACACCATAGCCTCTCCGATGAAGTGTGAGTAGTTTACCTCAGACCTTCGGGTCCATAGTTATTAGCTAGATGGCTTCTTCTCTCTTTTTGGATCTCAATACAATGTTCTCCCCCTCTCTCGTCGAGATCTATTCGATGTAATCTTCTTTTGCGGTGTGTTTGTTGAGATCGATGAATTGTGGGTTTATGATCAAGTTTATCTATGAACAATATTTGAATCTTCTCTGAATTCTTTTATGTATGATTGGTTATCTTTGCAAGTCTCTTCGAATTATCAGTTTGGTTTGGCCTACTAGATTGATCTTTCTTGCAATGGGAGAAGTGCTTAGCTTTGGGTTCAATCTTGCGGTGTCCTTTCCCAGAGACAGTAGGGGCAGCAAGGCACGTATAGTATTGTTGCCATCGAGGATAACAAGATGGTTTTTTTTATCATATTGCATGAATTTATCCCTCTATATCATGTCATCTTGCTTAAGGCGTTACTCTATTCTTAAGAACTTAATACTCTAGATGCATGCTGGATAGCGGTTGATGTGTGGAGTAATAGTAGTAGATGCAGGCAGGAGTCGGTCTACTTGTCTCGGACGTGATGCCTATATACATGACCATACCTAGATATTCTCATAACTATGCTCAATTCTGTCAATTGCTCAACAGTAATTTGTTCACCCACCGTAAAATACCTATGCTCTTGAGGGAAGCCACTAGTGAAACCTATGGCCCTCGGGTCTATTTTCCATCATATTAATCTTCCAACACTTAGTTATTTCCTTACCTTTTACTTTGCTTTTATTTTACCTTGCATCTTTATCACAAAAATACCAAAAATATTATCCTATCATATCTAACAGATCTCACCCTCGTAAGTGACCGTGTAGGGATTGACAACCCCTTATCGCGTTGGTTGCGAGGATTTATTTGTTTGTGTAGGTGCGAGGGACTTACGTGTAGCCTCCTACTAGATTGATACCTTGGTTCTCAAAAACTGAGGGAAATACTTATGCTACTTTGCTGCATCACCCTTTCCCCTTCAAGGGAAAACCAACGCAGTGCTCAAGAGGTAGCAGTGACCGAGGGACCGCCCGCGGGCAAGGAGCACCGCACGCCCGAGCGGTATTTTGATGATGTCCTGGAGGGATCCCGCATTGTAGAGGGCCAGTGTGCGAAAGACATTATCTTTGAATGAAGACATTCATATTATCCAGTCTTGTATTATAGAACAAAGCCTATATGTAATATATTGCTTGTTTGTTGTGTGAAAATATCCCCTCCTGTGCGGTCGTTTGTTAAATCTGAGAGTTGGCCAGTCGTCGGCTTCAGCCCCCACGTAGGTAGTACGGGGGTGTTCGGGATGGAACCTAAACACACTTGACCCAAGAGTTTGGTCCTTGAAGGAGGAATCGGACTATGTGGCTTTATCACTTTCACTTTTATGTTAATCCGGACTAGGGTGCTGTAGACACCTGATCGGGTGGAAGCCGATCCTTCGCATAATGCGGGAAAAATCGCAAAAGATTAGAACCTTCGAACAGCTGACCAGCTCTCGCCACATCATGACAGTTAGTTTTCGGCTTTCTCTGCTGAGGTGTTTCCTCGGATAAACCAGAAACACAATCGCAGTAGTTCTCCCTTTACTATCCTAGCCGATAGGACGGAACGTAAGGTAGTAAGCACAGGAGTTGGGCAACCCAACTATTGACCAAAGACATGATTCGGAGACGATGCATATAATGCTAAATTCGGGGTGCCGAACTATACTGTTAAGAGTGTTCGGACTTTTATTGCCATAGTGCGGAGTGCAATGAAGCCCCTGGCGAATTAAAGCGTACCAAAGTGTACGGGTGCAATCGATAAGAATATCGAAATAAAATGAAGTAGTAAGCCAGTGTCGCATAAGTTGGGCCGCATACTGTTTCCATTATAATTTGATTAATACGTCAAAGCGTATTTTTACAAATAGTGCGATAGGCAACATGGCTATTTAACATGCCAAGACCAAGGGGGAGCTGTGTGCGTGCCCTGAAAACGGGTAGAGTGATCGTAAAGAAAACCATCGAGAGATTCCTCCACACGTCTATGCTGCTTGTTGCCTTGGTATATTCATCGGTCGAAAGGGTCGATGATCAGGCCGTCGTGAGGGGCCTGCAGGAAAGAGACCTAAAAGGATAAAAAGAGAACAAAAAGTAAGTGTGCCCGAAGAAGGTCGAGCAGTATTATGGACCACAATCCAGCTGTGCCTCCGTCTTTGCCCATGGTATTTTGAGTGCGTAGTTATGTACGCGCGGTACATACGCTGCCATTTGGTCGGGACTGAGACGGAGGCCGAATTTCTAGTCGAACTCCTGACGAGCTGGACTGTCAAGATGCGGAGTAGTCCGGAATCGTTTGACAGTGTTCGGGAGCTTGGCCGCTGAATTGATATTTTGCTTGATAAGGCCGCTCTGTACTTGCACTGCTAGGGCCGCGGTGTGCTCCTCGGTACAGAGGGAGCGTTCCGTGTTTCCATTGACTGTTATGACACCGCGTGGTCCGGGCATCTTGAGTTTGAGATAGGCATAGTGTGGTACCGCATTGAAGCGAGCAAATGCAGTTCGTCCGAGCAGTGCGTGATACCCACTGCGGAAGGGGACTATATTGAAGATCAAGTCTTCCTTCGGAAGTTGTCCGGGGATCCGAAGACGACTTCCAATGTGATTGAGCCCATGCAGCGAGCCTCTACACCTGGTATTACTACTTTAAAGGTAGTTTTTGTGGGCTTGATCCTTGATGGGTCAATGCCCATTTTGTGGACTGTGTCCTGATAGAGCAGGTTAAGGCTGCTGCCACCGTCCATAAGGACTCGTGTGAGGTGGAATCCGTCAATAATTGGGTCGAGGACCAGTACGGTAGAACCGCCGTGACGGATACTGGTCGGATGGTCCCTACGATCAAAAGTGATCGGGCAGGACGACCATGGGTTGAATTTTGGGGCGACTGGCTCTATCGCATAGACGTCCCTGAGCGCGCGTTTGCGCTCCCTTTTGGGGATGTGAGTAGCGTATATCATGTTCACCATTTTGACTTGGGGGGTAACTTCTTCTGTCCCCCCTGTGTTCGGCGGGCGGGGCTCTTTGTCGTTGTCCTCATTTTGCGACCCCTTCTCCTTGTTCTCGGTATTTAACTTGCCGGCCTGTTTAAAGACCCAACAGTCTTTGTTGGTATGATTGGCTGGCTTATCAGGGGTGCCGTGGATCTGACATGGACGATCGAGTATGCGGTCCAAGCTAGATGAGCCCGGATTGTTTCTTTTAAATGGCTTCTTCCGCTGGCCGAACTTGGGGCCACTGAATCCGGCATTGACCACCGTGTCATCGGTATTATCACCGTTGCTTCGACGCTTGTATCTGTTGCGTCGGGGCTTGCCATTGCTATTTCTGGCCTCCGAGGTGCCAGGTTCGCTTGCAGTGTTATTGCTACAGGCTAGCCAACTATCTTCGCCCGCGCAAAAGCGGGTCATAAGTGCCATGAGGGCTGCCATGGACTTCGGCTTTTCTTGGCTGAGGTGTCGGGCGAGCCATTCGTCGCGGATGCTATGCTTAATGGCCGCTAGGGCTTCGGCATCTGGACAGTCGACGATCTAGTTCTTTTTGGTTAGGAACCTAGTCCAGAATTTCCTGGCTGACTCTCCGGGCTGTTGAACTATATGACTTAAGTCATCAGCGTCCGGAGGTCGAACGTATGTGCCTTGGAAGTTGTCGCGGAAGGCGTCTTCCAAGTCCTCCCAGCTGCCGATAGAGTTTTCAGGCAGGCTGTTTAACCAGTGCCGAGCTGGTCCCTTGAGTTTTAGCGGGAGGTTTTTGATGGCATGAAGATCATCACCGCGGGCCATATGAATATGGAGAAGAAAGTCCTCGATCCATACCGCAGGATCCGTATTTCCATCATATGATTCGATATTCACAGGTTTAAACCCTTCTGGGAATTCGTTCTCCATTACTTCATCAGTGAAGCAGAGGGGGTGTGCGGCGCCTCTATATCGGGCCAAATCGCGATGTAGCTCAGATGGAGTCCGTCTGCGGTTTTTGGCTCGGACGTGGTTATGTTTGTCACGTGCGGCTAGATATCCGTTGTCGCTTGTCGGGGCCCGCCCCCGTGATCCGTAGATCGATCTGGTCTGACCTGCCCTATTTTCCAGGTCCTGCCGCAGGTCATATGTATATCCCCGAGCTGTTGTGTCTCTACCTTGACGGCGAGGTGGTATGGCTGGTGTTCGGCTTGAGTTGCCGTTCTGTCCCGGCCACGTGGTGGTCATTCAGCCGCGTTACGCGCTGATGGTACGGGCTCCAGTGCCTCGTCACTGAATTGAGGTAGCAGTTTACGCTTCGGGTAACTTTTGGTTGGTCGCTCGAGGCCGTATTCCTCGGCTGCTAGGACATTAGTCCACCTGTCGTTGAGTAGATCTTGATCAGCTTGAAGCTGCTGCTTCTTCTTCTTCAGGCTCCTTGCAGTGGCTATTAGCCGGCGCTTGAAGTGCTCCTGCTCGAGAGGTTCCTCAGGCACGATAAAATCTTCATCGCCGAGGCTCACCTCATCCTTGGAGAGTGGAAGATAATTACTATCCTCCGAGTCTTCGTTTACGGCCTGTTCATCAGGGCTAACTTGCCCATCTTCCCGATAGCCATGTTTGGAGGTTTGTTCGACGATGTCTTCTTGGTCTTCGGCGTCGTCCGGAGTATTGTTGTCTCTCGTGCCGGTATTGCTGTCTTTTCCACGGCGTGATTTAGAGCGGCGCCGCTGACGTCGGTGCTTTGGTTGTATCTCAGGAGGTTTATCCACTATTGGATTTTTCTCGTTATCATTGTCACCCTCTTTGGGTGTATCCACCATATATACGTCATACGAAGAGGTGGCCGACCAGCGTCCGGTGAACGGCGGGTTTTGGGCCTGCTCTTCTCCGGCATCGTCGTCCATACCGTCGATGTCTTCAGAGCCGTAATCGAGCATGTCAGTTAAGTCTTAGACAGTGGCTATGAAGTGGGTGGTGGGTGGGATGTAAAATTCCCCGCTCTCAGCCCCTAGTCCGGGCTGGGCGTAGTTCGGACGTTGCTCCTCTGTAATGACGAGGGACCGCATCAAGTACAGAGCCTCGCTTAAAGGCGAGGATTGGCCGGGAAGAAGAGGATCCATGGAGTACGGCGGGAAGGAGGCTCCTTGGCCGAACTCACACAATGCCGACTTTGAGGGTTCGGAACTAGTGTCCGGAGAAGGATCCCGCTTCATGATGGTTGCCAGCGACACTATTTCCTCCGGCTCTCCCGTACCGAGTTTAGTGGCCGCAGATAGTCTGGCGGGTTCAGGAATCCCGTCCCAGATCTAAGGCCAGAGCGGAGGTTGGGGTCGTGAACCCTTGGAAGATCAAGTCTCCTCGGATATCAGCGACATAATCCAGATTTCCAAAACTTATCTGGTGATCTGGGGCATAGCTATCGATCTGCTCTAGATGGCCAAGGGAGTTGGCCCACAGTGCGAAGCCGCCGAATATGAAGATCTGGCCGGGGAGAAAGACCTCCCTCAGGGCCGCATCATTGTAGATGATTGACAGAGCCATCGAACCTTCTCATGACGACACAACGGAACTCTCAATGAAAGCACCAATGTCGGTGTCAAAACGGGCGGATCTCGGGTAGGGGGTCCCGAACTGTGCGTCTAAGGTCGATGGTAACAGGAGACAGGGGACACGATGTTTACGCAGGTTCGGGCCCTCTTGACGGAGGTAATACCCTACTTCTTGCTTGGTTGATCTTGATGAATATGAGGATTACAAGAGTTGATCTACCACGAGATCGTAATGGCTAAAACCCTAGAAGTCTAGCCTGTATGATTATGATCCTTCTCTATGGACTAAACCCTCCGGTTTATATAGACACCGGAGGGGCCTAGGGTTGTATAGAGTCGGTTTGCAGGGGAAGGAATCTTCATATCCGAACGCCAAGCTTGCCATCTACAGCACCCGGGCTCCGTAGCGCGCCCAGGTGGGTTGTGCCCACCTGGTGGGCCCCCTTGCTACCTCTTGAGCATGTGTTGGTTTTCCCTTGAAGAGGAAAGGGTGATGCAGCAAAGTAGCGTAAGTATTTCCCTCAGTTTTTGAGAACCAAGGTATCAATCTAGTAGGAGATTACACGCAAGTCTCCTAGTACCTGCACAAACAATCAAGAACCTTGCAACCAACACGATAAAGGGGTTGTCAATCCCTTCACGGTCACTCACAAAAGTGAGATCTAATAAAGATAGTAAAGTAAATATTTTTGGTATTTTTGTTGTATAGATTGGAAAGTAAAGATTGCAAAATAAACGACGACAGAAATTGGCAAGTTGACGGGAAACTAATATGATGTAAAATAGACCCGGGGGCCATAGGTTTCACTAGTGGCTTCTCTCATGATAGCATATATTACGGTGGGTGAACAAATTACTACCGAGCAATTGATAGAAAAGCGCATAGTTATGAGAATATCTAGGCAATGATCATGAATATAGGCATCACGTACGTGTCAAGTAGACCGAAACGATTCTGCATCTACTACTATTACTCCACACATCGATCGCTATCCAGCATGCATCTAGAGTATTAAGTTCATAAGAACAGAGTAACGCATTAAGCAAGATGACATGATGTAGAGGGATAAACTCGAGCAATATGATATAAACCCCATCTTTTTATCCTCGATGGCAACAATACAATACGTGCCTTGCCGCCCCTACTGTCACTAGGAAAGGACAGCGCAAGATTGAACCCAAAGCTAAGCACTTCTCCCATTGCAAGAAAGATCAATCTAATAGGCCAAACTAAACCGATAATTCGAAGAGACTTACAAAGATATCAAATCATGCATATAGGAATTCAGAGAAGAACCAAATATTATTCATAGATAATCTTGATCATAAATCCACAATTCATCGGATCTCGGCAAACACACCGCAAAAGAGTATTACATCGAATAGATCTCCAAGAACATCGAGGAGAACTTTTTATTGAGAACCAAAGAGAGAGAAGAAGCCATCTAGCTAATAACTATGGATCCGAAGGTCTGTGGGTAAACTAGTCACGCTTCATCGGAGAGGCTATGGTGTTGATGTACAAGCCCTCCGTGATCGATTCCCCCTCAGGTAGATCGCCGGAAAAGGCCCCAAGATGGATCTCACGGGTACAGAAGGTTGCGGCGGTGGAAAAGTGGTTTCGTGGCTCCCCCTAATGATTTTGGTGGACACTTGAAAGTAAGATTTGGGTTTAAGGGTTTTTGGATGCACAAGTAGTATCTCTACTTAGTGCAGACTTTTTGGCTAGCAAAGATAGGGGGCAAGCACCACATGTTAAAGGATCTATGACAATATGACTTCTATGTGAATATGAACAAACATAAATCATTAAGTTGTCTTCCTTGTCCAACGTCAACAATTTTGGCATATAATATTTTGATGGGGGCTCACAATCACAAAAGATTTCTAGGACAGTATATTTATATGTGAATCTTCTCTTCCCTTATTAATTCTTTCATGAGTTGCATCATTGACTAATGTTATGTTTGTCAATCTGTAATAAAATTTTCTACTTATACTTTTCCTTATGTGGTGCCATCACCTACCATAAGATTAGTATATGATCTGCTTGATTTATTTCCTTTCTTTTATTTATATCCTTTCCTTTATTTATTTCTTTTCTTTTTAATTGCAACAAGAAAATAAAGAAAGCAAAAACTCAAACTAAACTTTATTATATATCTTGCACACGATTACAAGGATAGATCACTAAGCAAATTCTCAAAGAAGAAAGGATCGAACTAAACTTTTATTCATCTAAAGCAAAAGATCGAACTAAAATAAGTAAAGGCAGAAAGACAGTGGGATGATACGATACCGGGGCACCTCCCCCAAGCTTGGCGGAAGCCAAGGGGAGTGCCCATACCCGATACTCAGTTTTCCTTTGGTGGCAAAGAAGAAGGAGGTGGTGATGTAGTAGAGGGCTTGCCCTTCTTCCTTAGCTTACGCTTGAGGATGGAATTTTCCTCCTTCAATTCACCGACCTCCTGTTCGAGCTCCAGTACCCTCTTGCATAAGTCCTGCTTGCATTCCTGCAAAAGACGGTAGGGTATGAACCGCATCTTAGGCCTCTTTGGTTTCTTTGGGAGGCTTGACTTCTTGAATACCACATGCATGTCCACAGGTTAAGGTAGTGGAGGTTCGTCCTCTTCTGAGCTCGTCTCCTCCTTCTCCCTAGAGTAATAGTCCTACTATTCCTCCGTGGTCCAACCATAGTACTCCACATCCCCACAGGACTTGGGATTTGCGAGGAAATCAGCAACATAGCTCTCACCCTCAGAGTCTTGGGATGACATACTTTCTGATCTAAATGGAAAACAGAAGAAAAGAGAACAGGGGATTTCTCCGCCATACGGTGATAAACAGGTTCGGGGAATATATATATATATATATATATATATATATATAGATTTTTTATCTTGGGGAACAAGCAAGCTATAGAAACACGGAGTCCGAAAGGTGTCCCGGGTGGGCACAACCCACCTGGGCGCAGCACCTGGGTGCGGCGCGCCCAGGTGTCTTCTGCCCACCAGGGTACGCTTCCTGGAAGTTTCTTATTTTCCTATTTTTCTAAATATTCCAAAACTGACAAAAAATATTTTTGTGGAATTTTCGGAGTCCGTTTACTTACCGTATCACGTACCTCCTTATTTTCACGATTCTGGAGTGTTCCGGAAGGACTCTTTTATGTGTTCTTCCGGTGTCAAAGTTTGGATAATATTACTTTCAACATTAATGGGTGTACATGAGATACAATGTTTTATTCGTTGCCCATTGACAACCTTCGGGTTAGTACCTTCGACATTATTTATCTTGGTGGCTCCTGACCGATAAACCTCCTCGATAACATATGGGCCTTTCCATTTTGAGAGGAGTTTTCCCACAAAGAATCTGAAATGAGAGTTGTACAAAAGAACATATTCTCCGACTTTAAACTCACGCTTTTGGATTCTCTTGTCATGCCATCTTTTAACTTTTTCTTTGAATAATTTTGCATTTTCATAAGCTTGGGTTCTCCATTCATCTAATGAGCTAATATCAAATAACCTCTTTTCACTGACAAGTTTGAAATCATAATTGAGTTCTTTGATTGCCCAATATGCTTTATGTTCTAACTCAAGAGGCAAATGACAAGCTTTTCCATAAACCATTTTATAAGGAGACATACCCATAGGATTTTTATATGCTGTTCTGTAGGCCCAAAGTGCATCATCTAATTTCTTAGACCAATTCTTCCGGGACCTATTGACAGTCTTCCGTCCCTCGTGGGCAGCCTGGGACTCTTCTGGCCCAACTCTTTTACTCTGGGGGCTTCTTTTGTTCCATAAAAAATCATCAAAAATTGGCACGTCAATTGGACTCCGTTTGGTATTCCTTTCCTGAAAAACTCAAAAACAAGGAAAAAACAGAAACTAGCACTGGGCTCTAGGTTAATAGGTTAGTCCCAAAATCATATAAAATAGCTATAAATGCATATAAAACATCCTAGATGGATAATATAATAGCATGGAACAATCCAAAATTATAGATACGTTGGAGACGTATCAAGCACCAAGAACATAATCACTAGCATCACACATAATTTCAAAAGGCAAGTTCCAATCAGGTGGTTAAACAATAGGTGCAGAAATTAAGGCTTTCTTGAGTGTTTCAAAAGCTTCTAAGCAATCATCATCAAAAACAAAAGGAATATCCTTTTGCAAGACACTCGTAAGAGGCCTAGAAATTTTAGAGAAGTCTTTGATAAATCTCCTATATATAGAAACCAACATGACATAGGAAACTACAAATACCTTTGATATCTTTAGGACATGGCATTTTCTCAATTGTGTCAACCTTAGATTTGTCCACTTCAATACCTCTTTCAGAAATTTTATGACCCAAGACAATACCTTCATTAACCATAAAGTGGCACTTCTCCCAATTCAAGACAAGATTTGTTTGCTCGCATCTCTGCAAAACTCGATCAAGATTTCGTAAACAATCATCAAAATACTTCCCATAAATAGAAAAGTCATCCATGAAAACCTCAACAATCTTTTCACAAAAGTCAGAGAATATAGCACTCATACATCTTTGAAAGGTAGCAGGTGCATTGCATAGAACAAAAGGCATACGTCTATAAGCATAAGTTCCAAAGGGACAAGTAAAAGTGGTCTTTTCTTGATCAGGTTGAGAAACAGGTATTTGTGAAAAACCAGAATATCCATCAAGGAAGCAAAAATGTGTGTGCTTAGATAATCTTTCTAGCATTTGATCAATAAAAGGCAAAGGGTAATGATCTTTTCTAGTTGCTTTGTTTAATTTTCTAAAATCAAATACCATTCTATAGCGTGTAACAATTCTTTGTGGAATAAGTTCATTCTTATCATTAGGAACAACAGTAATACCTCCTTTCTTAGGGACACAATGAATAGGACTTACCCATCTACTATCAGCTATGGGATAGATTATACCTGCTTCCAGAAGTTTTAATATTTCCATTCTTACCACTTCTTTCATCTTCGGATTTAACCGACGTTGGTGATCAACAACGGGTTTAGCATCAGGTTCCATATTAATTTTATGCTGACATAGAGTGGGACTAATGCCCTTTATATCATCAAGAGTATATCCAATAGGTGGAGGAGGACCTCCTAGAGTTTCAATAGGCAAATTGTGTTTAAGCAGAGGAAGTTGTTCAAAGAAAATCTTATCTACTTCAATTCTTTCATGCATATGTAAATCATTTTCATGGTGTAGTAAATATTGTTCTAAAGGATCAGTAGGTGGCACAGCAATAGAAGCAAGACCAATTATTTCATCCTTACTAGGCAATTCTTTTTCACGAAGCTTTCTACTAAACTTGGAAAAATTAAACTCATGATACTCATCACCAAAACTAACACCGACAGTTTGTTTCTCACAATCTATTTTAGCATTAACGGTGTTCAAGAAAGGTCTACCAAAGATAATGGGACAAAAGTCATCTTGTGGGGAACCAATAACGAAAAAATCAGTAGGGTATTTTATTTTCCCACATAAGACTTCAACATCTCTAACAATCCCAATTGGTGATATAGTGTCTCTATTAGCAAGTTTAATAGTAACATCTATGTCTTCTATCTCTATGAGTGCTATGTCATTCATAATTTCTTTATATAAGGTGTAAGGAATAGCACTCACACTAGAACCTATGTCACATAAACCATGATAACAGTGATCTCCTATTTTAACTGAGATGACGGGCATGCCAACAACAGGTCTATGTTTATCTTTTCTCAGGTTTGGCAATTCTAGCAACTTCTTCACAGTAGTAAATAACATGCCCATCCATATCTTCTTCCAAGAGATCTTTAACCATAGCAATACTAGGTTCTACTTTGATTTGTTCATCAGGTTTAGGTGTTCTAATATAGCTTTTGTTAACCATAGTTGAAACTTTAGCATGTTCCTTTATCCTAACAGGGAAATGTGGTTTCTCAATATAAGCAGAAGGAACAACTCGATCAACATTATAAATTATGGTTTCTTATTTAATTGGTACCGGTTCTTTAATTTCTTCTTTAATAGGTGGATGGTATTTGAACGACATCCCTTTAGGGAGATCAACATGAGTAGCAAATGATTCACAAAAGGAGGCTACTATCTTAGAGTCAAGACCATATTTAGTGCTAAACTTTTGAAAAGCATCGGTATTCATAAAATATTTAACACAATCATATTTAAGTTTAATACCTGACTCTTTACCTTCGTCGAGTTCCCAATCTTCAGAGTTGTGTTTAATTCTTTCCAAAAGATCGCACCTGAATTCAACAGTCTTCTTCATAAAAGAACCAGCACAAGAAGTATCAACACTACTGCAGGATGGTCCAAACGCGACACTACGATGAGAGACCCTTCGACGAAACTGTGTGAGATGCCATAATCGCAAACGGTGATGTAAAAAGGCCGTCAAAAAAGGTGCAAAATGTTTGCGATGACGGATGCATCAAACACGGTTTAGATTTTAGTTGCGTGTGCGATGCAGGGCATACGGTTCAGTTCAATTAACTGTTTGGGATGAGGAGGAACAAAAGAAACGGGCAGCCAGATGAAGGCATGTGCGATATACAACATACGGTTCACTAGGATGAACTGTGTGTGATTAGGCAACACAATGGAAATGATTCAACTGAACAAGATGTGTGTGATACGCGGCAAACAGGTCCGTAATCAGAAATGTGTGCGAAGACTAATAATAACAGAGACGATTGTTGCTAAGAAGCCGTGTGATTTGCTTTGTCTACAGTAAAATACTATTCTAATCGTGGGATTAGAATAGTTATTTGGATCACGGGCCTATAAGGGGCGATTCGATGTTCCTGAGATCCGAGAAATCCACCGGACCGATACAGAAAATGTCCACCCAGCCCACCGTTGCCTCGATCCCCACCCCTGACCTCCCCCGGTCCCCTCCCCGAACGCCGCGACCACCATCTGGATTGCATCGCCACCGCCACCCTCCCCGGATCTCGTCGCCGAGCCCCCGCCCCCCGACCAACTCGCTCCGGTGCCCCACCCCGGACCCCCCGCCGTCGGTGCAGAGCTCCGCCCCGAACCTCCCCGCCATCGGTGCCCCGCCCCACCTCTCCCGCCTCAGCCCGGAGCCCCTGCCGCAAGTGCCCTGCCCGCCACCGCCCCAGTCAACACCAGGCGACACCGTCCCTGCCAACCCCAGGTGCCGCCGCCGCCCTGGCAATCCCAGGCCCCGCCAGGCTCCTGCTGTGACGCTGCTCCCGCCACGCGATGCCGGCCTCCTCTCACGACGCCGCCGCCGACCCGCGCCACCACGTGCAGCCGCCGCTGCCGCCCCAACATCGGTGATGCCCACATCTCCTCTTCCCACTCCGGTACGGCTTCTTCCCTTACCTCAAGATCCTCCCAAGATGGAGATCCCCGTCCCTGCTCCCCAACCTGGCCGCCATCGCCTCCACAGCACAGCTCCGACATGCAGCTCCGAGTGCCTCTGCCTCTGCTGGCTCTAATTGCCTCCGCCCGACGTCGGGCTCTGTAGGTCGGTTGTTCTTCTTCACCTAGACTGACTGCTTCCTTAGATTTTGCAGAGCACCATTCTGTGCAGTTAAAAAAATGGCTGTAGTCCAAAGTGTCGATTTTCAGCAGGGCAATCTGTTCATTGACTAGTTTTGTGCGTTCAAAAAATAGTAGGACAAAAGTTGATGAATCAATTTTGTATAGTAAAAACAGTAGTCCACTTGCTTCGTACTTGTGTTATTTGATTTTTGAATAACAGAAGTTCTCTTCTTTGTCTGCAGAAAACCCTACTGTATCACATTTGTTTGTCGTTATCCTCTGAAAATGGCATTATTGCAGGTCAGTTTCGGCTGATGCATCAGTTCAGTTGCAAAAAAGAAAAGCGTTATACCTTGTTGTCTACTCCGCTGACTTCTTTTCCTATACTATGTAGGTCAGCTTCGCCTGATGCGTAAGTTCAGTTTCATAGTGCACGATAGGCATGATTCAGTAACGGTGCGGCTTCAATTAGTTCGTAGCCATCCTTTAGAAAGATCATACCTTGATATTCCATTGTTTTATCCTTTGTCCTGCGCATTTTTAAGAACTAAAGTAATGAAAGAATTATATACCATTGCATCATACCAACATGGTTACAAAGACTTGTGTGAATAGGCAAGAAAGGTCCAACTAGCAAAAGCGATATACTATGAGTTTATAGCCACATGAAAAACAAAATATGTATACATGTTTGCTATGTTGACGCATATATTTATCCTTATTTACTTATGCACTTTTGAATGATCCACCATATCTGCAATCATCAAACTGGAAGACATATTGTTTAAGGCCTAATTTGCAGGTTACTTTCACTGCTTATCTTTCTTTGTCAGCGCGCCTCCTTCCTCCAATAATATGTCGAAGCTACTCCTTACAGCAAGGGAACGGTGGATGAAATCTTCACCAGTTACAAATGTATGCTGAAGCTACTCCTTACAGCAAGGAAACGGTGGATGAATCTACACAAGTTACAAATGTATGCTGAAGCTACTCCTTACAGCAAGGAAACGGTGGATGAATCTACACAAGCTACAAATGTATGCTGAAGCTACTCCTTAAAGCAAGGAAATGGTGGGTGAATGCCTTCTGCCTTCAGATATTTGGTTCACGTCGGACGTCGATGGCGATATATGTAGAAATCTTCTAGTATCTCTTTTGCCTCCCCTTTTCCCTCTTCCATTTTGTTGTTTGGAAATCTCTGGTAGGCCTTTGATTCACAAAGACTTCGGCAATTATTTGTACAATATATATGCATAGGAATTTTGTTCTCCATTTTGTTTATTGGTACATGTGTGATGGTTTTCATGTTATGAATATATTGGTTTGTGTGAAGTTCATGTACGACTACCCAAGGAGTTCAACAATCACTCACCACGAAGGAAGAAGAGGTGAGCAACTCCCAGGCTGTTCAACTTCGCTGCGTCAGGCTGTGCAATTTCGCTCGTGTGAACAAAGGGGGAGCAGTTTCTTCTTAACTGTTGATTCTGCACTTGTATGGTGCATTTTGTCTCAGCTTTTAGGTGAATTCATTGCTTCTCTTACATTGTGTTCAACAGGGTACAAAATGTTTGCGTACAAAATGTTTGTGTATGTGTGTAGGAGCTGCTGTTGTGCTAGTGCCATGAGAAAATGGAGCTTTTTCCGAGTTGTTTTTTCTGTAATACATGTGAAGACTTCGGTATGAACAAATGGAGCTCTTTTCATAGTGAACAAGTGGTATTTTTGGTGGAATTTTGTTGTTGCTCTAATCGGCATGTATGAAAATTCGCACGGATGTGCATAATTAACCTGCTACTTTTTGAGATAAAACTAGTAGGTAATGAGTGGTAAAAAGAACACATAATTTGCAAAAAAAATCAACCTTGGGGTAGAGGGACACATGGTGGAAAATTTCTCCTCGCCTCTACAGTGTCCTTCTCAAGCACCATGTGCACAGGGATGGAAATTCTCAAGCACTATGTGCCTAGGGTTGTCTTTGTGTGCTCCTGTTCTGGCGTGCGTTGTAGAAATGAGGAAGTTCAGCCTTATCCTTGTGAAAGGTTCAGTGTGTGCCCGGTTGCAGGAATTCGCAAATTTCAAAAAGGATATATTTCAGTTGTGTGTGCCATGTGTGTGGTGTGTACTAAAAACGTTCTGCGGAGGATAAGTTCATAGTTTATGTCGCTGATAATTCAAAAAAAGCGCTTTCAAAAAAACAAAACACCTTGGGTGTGTAAGAAAAGAGAGTTGAACACATGAAAAATATCAGCTGACAAGTGAACATTGTGAATACATGGTTTAAAAAAATGTTCCATTATAAAACATCATGTAACTAAAGTGAACAGTAAAAAATGAGAAAAGGCAAAAATTGAACACATGTTTAAAAAAAATAGAAGTTCAAATTAAAATAGTGGAGAACTTCTTTGTTAATTTTAAAACTGGCTTTGTCGCCTTTAATAAAAATAAACCAAGAAGTTCAAATTAAAAAGCCAGACCGTTTCAAAAATTATACACAAAATGGTATTTTCCCATTTCAACAAAAAAACTAGAGTATCAAATTTAAATAACAGAGAAGTTCAATATTTATTACAAATATCAAGAAGGTCAAATTGAAAAAACTGAGCAGTTCGAAAAGTTTATAAAAACAGATTTTCCTTCTTTTAAAAATAAGACCTAGAAGTTCAACTTTAAATAATCCAGTAGTTCAGTATTATTACATAACTAGGACTTTTCCCGTTACTAATGAATGACACCAAGAAGTCCAAACTTAAAAAAATATGAAGTTGTTTAATGTTCATATAAACTTAGATTTTCCCAAATGTTAAAGTAAAACCAAGAAGTTCAATTTCGAATAACAAAGTAGTTCAATGTATATAAAAACTCAGGTTTTTGAGTTACTAAATAATAAAACCAAGAAGTTCAATTGGAAAAGGCGGAGTAGTTTGATATTGATTTGAAAAATCGGATTTTTCTAGTTACTAAAGAATAAAACCAATAAGTTCAATTTGAAATAATGAAGAAGTTGGATGTTTACAAAAAACCCTCCATTTTTCACATTTCTAAAAAACACAATGAAGTTCAAATAAAAAAAGTAAAGCAGTTCAATGTCTATAAAAAACTTAGATATTTTTGTATAACCGAGAGAAGTTCTGATTGATAACTGTCAGAAGTTCACATACTAAACGGTGTGCATTTTGTATTAAAAAGAACGAAAATGCAAAGCCTAAAGTTTTGTTGATAGAAGTTCAAGTGCTCGGCCCGAGAAAGTTGAAAAATTCTTGTGAGAGAGGTTGAACAAAAATACGTGACAAAAGTTCAAGGTGAGAATAAAAGTATAGAAAAATAAAGGCTTAAAAGGTTTGTTGAAAGAAGTTCAAGTGATGTGTCCGGAGAAGTTCAAAAATTCTTGCGAGAGAGGTTCACCTTGTATTTCCATGTTCGATTTTTTCCGTATAAAAATTGAATACAATTCTTTACTCAAAAATATAAAAAGGTGAAGTTCAAATTGAAATAACAAAGAAGTGCGGAGTTTATTAAAACCTAGGATTTACCTGTTCAAAAAATAAAAAACACAACGCCTTTTTTTGCACTTTTAAAAACAACTCATAAATGAAAAAAATGGTTGCTAGAAGTTCAAGTGCTCGGCGTGGAAAATTTCAAAAATTCTTGTGAGAGAGGTTCACCGTGTATTTAGATGTCCCAAATACATAAAAAGATGTTGTTTGTTGTGTTTTAAAATAATTCACTCAAACCAGATAGAAGTTCAAAGTGATAACATCCAGAAGTTCACGTACTGCATGGTGTGTGTTTCGTATAAGAAAAATACAATAAAATAACAAAGTGAAGTTCAAACAGACATGCCTCAGAAGTTCAACTACTTCACGCAGTGCAAAAAACAGCACGTCAAAAATAGAGTGAGGTTCAAACAGAGATGCCCGAGAAGTTCAACTACTTCACGCAGTGCATTTCCGTTTGCAATGAAGGCAGAAATCATGATCTCATCATTTCTCTAATTTACTTCAAAACGACAGGAATATCATTTGTGTAAGTTCATGTCCTCGGTCGGAGAAAGTTAAAAAAATATTGTGAGAGAGGTTTGTACAAAAAGAATATCATTTGTGTAACACTGACGAAATGGATGAGAAAATTACAACCAAAAATACGTCACAGAAGTTCAACATGAAAACAGCAGGAAGTTCGACTACTATAGTGAATGAATTTGAGATGAAAATTTTTTAAAATCGTCGCGAGTATGAAACAATGATCAAAACGGGAAAGTTGTGTGTTTACCTCAGCTTTCCACCGGTATATTACTTGCTCAATTCCGATGAGTGTCCCAATAGGGTGCAGTTATGATGTTCGGACACACCATCACAATATGGTGTTCCAGGCGGTATTAGTCGTGAAACAATTTCCACAATTTCTTAATTGTGTGCCAAACTCGTAACTCAGATATTCATCTCTATGATCATATCACAGACATTTTATCCTCTTGTCACGACGATCTTCAACTTCACTCTGAAATTACTTGAACCTTTCAATAATTCAGACTTGTGTTTCATCAAGTAAATATTCTCAGCATCTACTCAAATCATCTGTGAAGTAAGAACATAACGATATCCACTGCGTGCCTCAACACTCATTGGACTGCACACATCAAATGTATTACTTCCAACAAGTTGCTCTCTTGTTCCATCTTACTGAAAACGAGGCCTTTCAGTCATCTTGCCCATGTGGTATGATTTGCATGTCTCAAGTGATTCAAAATCAAGTGAGTCCAAATGATCCATCTGTATGGACTTTCTTCATGCATATATACTAATAGACATGGTTCGCATGTCTCAATCTTTTCAAAAACGAGTGAGTCCAAAGATCCATCAACATGGAGCTTCTTCATGCGTTTTATACCAATATGACTCAAGTGGCAGTGCCACAAGTATGTGGTACTATCATTACTATCTTACATCTTTTGGCATGAACATGTGTATCACTACGATCGAGATTCAATAAACCATTCATTTTAGGTGCAAGACCATTAAAGGTATTATTCAAATAGACAGAGTAACCATTATTCTCCTTTAATGAATAACCGTATTGCGATAAACATAATCCAATCATGTCTATGCTCAACGCAAACACCAAATAATAATTATTCAGGTTTAACCCCAATCTCGATGGTAGAGGGAGCATGCGATGCTTGATCACATCAACCTTGGAAACACTTCCAACACATATCGTCATCTCACCTTTAGCTAGTCTCCGTTTATTCCGCAGCTTTTATTTCGAGTTACTAACACTTAGCAACCGAACCGGTATCTACCCTGGTGCTACTAGGAGTACTAGTAAAGTACACATTAATATAATGTATATCCAATATACTTCTGTCGACCTTGCCAGCCTTCTCATCTACGAAGTATCTAGGGTAGTTCTGCTTCAGTGACCGTTCCCCTCATTTCAGAAGCACTTAGTCTCGGGTTTGGGTTCAACCTTGGGTTTCTTCACTAGAGCAGCAACTGATTTGTCGTTTCATGAAGTATCCCTTCTTGCCCTTGCCCTTCTAGAAACTAGTGGTTTTACTAACCATCAACAATTGATGCTCCTTCTTGATTTCTACTTTCGCGGTGTCAAACGTCGCGAGTTGCTCAAGGATCATCATGTCTATCCCTGATATGTTATAGTTCATCACGAAGCTCTAATAGCTTGGTGGCAGTGACTATGGAGAACCATCACTATCTCATCTGGAAGATTAACTCCCACTCGATTCAAGTGATTGTAGTACTCAGACAATCTGAGCACATGCTCAACGATTGAGCTTTTCTCCCTTAGTTTGCAGGCTTAAGAAACTTGTCAGAGGTCTCATACCTCTTGACGTGGGCATTAGTCTGAAATCCCAATTTCAGTCTTTGGAACATCTCATATGTTCTGCGACATTTCAAAACCGTCTTTGGTGCCACAATTTTAAACCGTTAGCATCACACACTGAACTATCACGTAGTCATCAAAACGTGTATGTCAGATGTTTCGTAACATCTACAGACGACGCTCGAGGTTCAGCACACCGAGCGGTGCATTAAGGACATAAGCCTTCTGTGCAGCAATGAGGACGATCCTCAGTATACGGACCCAGTCCACATAATTGCTACGGTCAACTTTCTACTAAATATTCTCTAGGAACATATCTTAAACAGTAGAACTGAAGCGTAAGCTATGACATAATTTGCAAAGACCTTTTGACTATGTTCATGACAATTAAGTTCATCTGATTATTTAATGAACTCCCACTCAGATAGACATCCCTCTAGTCATCTAAGTGATACATGATCCGAGGCAACTAGGCCGTGTCCGATCATCACGTGAGACGGACTAGTCATCATCGGTGAACATCTCCATGTTGATCGTATCTACTATACGACTCATGTTCGACCTTTCGGTCTCTTGTGTTCCAAGGCCATGTCTGTACATGCTAGGCTCGTCAAGTCAACCTAAGTGTTTCGCATGTGTAAATCTGGCTTACACCCGTTGTATGCGAACGTTAGAATCTATCACACCCGATCATCACGTGGTGCTTCGAAACAACGAACCTTCGCAACGGTGCACAGTTAGGGGGAACACGTCTCTTGAAATTTTAGTGAGGGATCATCTTATTTATGCTACCGTCATTCTAAGCAAATAAGATGTAAACATGACAAACATCACATGCAAATCATAAAGTGACATGATATGGCCAATATCATCTTGCGCCTTTGATCTCCATCTTCAAGGCGCGGCATGATCACCTTCGTCACCGACATGACACCATGATATCCATCATCGTGTCTTCATGAAGTTGTCTCGCCAACTATTACTTCTACTACTATGGCTAACGGTTAGCAATAAAGTAATGTAATTACATGGCGTTTTTCATTGACACGCAGGTCATACAATAAATTAAGACAACTCTTATGGCTCCTGCCGGTTGTCATACTCATCGACATGCAAGTCGTGATTCCTATTACAAGAACATGATCAATCTCATACATCACATATATAATTCATCACATCCTTTTGGCCATATCACATCACATAGCATACCCTGCAAAAACAAGTTAGATGTCCTCTAATTGTTGTTGCATGTTTTACGTGGCTGCTATGGGTTTCTAGCAAGAACGTTTCTTACCTACACAAAAGCCACAACGGTGATATGCCAATTGCTATTTACCCTTGATAAGGACCCTCTTCATCGAATCCGATCCGACTAAAGTGGGAGAGACAGACACCCGCTAGCCACCTTATGCATCAAGTGCATGTCAGTCGGTGGAACCTGTCTCACGTAAGTGTACGTGTAAGGTCGGTCCGGGCCGCTTCATCCCACAATGCCACCGAATCAAGATAAGACTAGTAACGGTAAGCAAATTGAACAACTCATCGCCCACAACTACTTTGTGTTCTACTCGTGCATAGAATCTACGCATAGACCTAGCTCATGATACCACTATTGGGGAACGTAGCAATAATTGAAAATTTTCCTACGTGTCACCAAGATCAATCTAGGAGATGCTAGCAATGAGAGAGAGGGAGTGCATCTTCATACCCTTGAAGATCGCTAAGCGGAAGCGTTACAAGAACGCGGTTGATGGAGTCGTACTCGTAGCGATTCAAACCACGGAAGATCCGATCTAGCGCCAAACGGACGGCGCCTCCGCGTTCAACACACGTACAGCCCGGGGACGTACAGAGGGAAGCCACGGTTGCGAAGATAGCCTGAAGGTCGGGTTCGTACAGAGGGAAGTTCAAGCGCGTTACTCAGGCAGTTCAGGTTGTGATCAGAATATTATTCTGATCCCGTGATCAGAATAGTGTTTATGTATATATATATATATAACTGAAATAAACATCCAATTACATAAGTGACTATACAGATCATTCGTACACACCTCAATAAACAATTGCATGCATTCTAAAGTAGGAGAAACGATCGTCAAGTCATCTACTTCCTGTGACGCTCCCGCCACTACTCTATGGCTCGATCCCTCGTTTAGGGCAGCAAGAAGACACTTCCTCATGTAAACAATCCGCCTGTACATCTCGTAGCTTGTGTACGCGTCCATGGCCGCGTACTTGACATGTTGTTCATCCAGTCTCTCATCCCACACACTGTGCCAGGCGTTCTTGTCCTTATTGCTCTCATTCTTCATCTTCATGTAGTAAGGGTCGATGATGGCCGAGGCGAGGTCAACCAGGGAGTTCAGTTTGCTTATGTCGCTGCCCCAGACCTTGTAGTGGTGTTGGATGTTGACAAGATTCGGGCATTTCAAGTCCGAAACCTTGAGCGCTTTCAGATTGTTGGTGGTGTCCACCGTAGCAAACTGTAGTCGGGGCTGTCGATAAACCTGGAGAAACGCTTGCGAGGCCTTGTAGCAAGATGGTAGTGGTAGACGTGGACACCATGTCGCACGCACAACTGGGCGACGACAACCTTCTGATCGTGCCCGGCACGACCAATGGTGTACTCGAGGTCGAAGCCGACCACTCGGTACTTGTCCTCGGCAAGGAACTGCTCCATAGTTTGGATGGAGCTCTCCACCGAGACCGGATCATTCGTGTTCACCACCGAGAGGGCCTTCCCCCTCACGTGGCTGTCCACTACGTGATGCGTGGTTAACTGCTAGCCGTTGTCGTCGTCGGCCTCTGGGAGCTGTTGGGGAACGTAGCAATAATTCAAAATTTTCCTACGTGTCACCAAGATCAATCTAGAGATGCTAGCAACGAGAGAGAGGGAGTGCATCTTCATACCCTTGAAGATCGCTAAGCGGAAGCGTTACAAGAACGCGGTTGATGGAGTCGTACTCGAAGCGATTCAAATCGCGGAAGATCCGATCTAGCGCCAAACGGACGGCGCCTCCGCGTTCAACACACGTACAGCCCGGGGACGTCTCCTCCTTCTTGATCCAGCAAGGGGAGAGGAGAAGTTGAGGGAGAACTCCAGCAGCACGACGGCGTGGTGGCAATGGAGCTCGTGGTTCTCCGGCAGAGCTTCGCTAAGCACTACGGAGGAGGAGGAGGAGGTGTATGAGGAGGGAGGGCTGCGCCAGGGAAGAGGTGCGGCTGCCCTCCCACCCCTCCACTATATATAGGGGCAAGGGGAGAGGGGGAGGCGCCCTAGGGTTTCCCCTAGGGGCGGCGGCCAAGCAGATTGGATCTCCCTAGGGAAAATCCTAGGGAGACTTGCCCCCCAAGCCAAAAAGGTGGAGGCTTGCCTCCCAAGCCAGGTGGAGGCGCCCCACCTCCCCAAGTAACGTGGGAAAGGGTGTGGGGGGCGCACCACCCCTTAGTGGGCTGGTTTGCCCCTTCCCCTTTGGCCCATGAGGCCCTCCAACACTTGCCGGGGCTCCCGAAACACCTTTCGGTCATGCTGGCCATAGCCTGGTACCCCCGGAACACTTCCGGACTCCAATACCCTTCGTCCAATATATCGATCTTCACCGCCGGACCATTCCGGAACTCCTCGTGATGTCCGGGATCTCATCCGGGACTCCGAACAACCTTCGGTAACCACATACTATTTCCCATAACAACTCTAGCGTCACCGAACCTTAAGTGTGTAGACCCTACGGGTTCGGGAACCATGCAGACATGACCGAGACACCTCTCCAGCCAATAAGCAATAGCGGGATCTGGATACCCATATTGGCTCCCACATGTTCCACGATGATCTCATCCGATGAACCACGATGTCGGGGATTCAATCAATCCCGTATACAATTCCCTTTGTCTATCGGTATGTTACTTGCCCGAGATTCGATCGTCGGTGTCCCAATACCTTGTTCAATCTCGTTACCGGCAAGTCTCTTTACTCGTTCTGTAACGCATGATCCCGTGGCTAACTCATTAGTCACATTGAGCTCATTATGATGATGCATTATCGAGTGGGCCCAGAGATACCTCTCCGTCATACGGAGTGACAAATCCCAGTCTCGATTCGTACCAACCCAACAGCCACTTTCGGAGATACCTGTAGTATACCTTTATAGCCACCCAGTTACGTTGTGACGTTTGGTACACCCAAAGCATTCCTACGGTATCCGGGAGTTGCACAATCTCATGGTCTAAGGAAATGATACTTGACATTAGAAAAGCTCTAGCAAACGAACTACACGATCTTGTGCTATGCTTAGGATTGGGTCTTGTCCATCACATCATTCTCCTAATGATGTGATCCCGTTATCAATGACATCCAATGTCCATGGTCAGGAAACCATAACCATCTATTGATCAACGAGCTAGTCAACTAGAGGCTTACTAGGGACATGTCGTGGTCTATGTATTCACACATGTATTACGGTTTCCAGTTAATACAATTATAGCATGAACAACAGACAATTATCATGAACAAGGAAGTACAATAATAACCATTTTACTATTGGCTCTAGGGCATATTTCCAACAGGAGCGCCATTGGAGTCACGGGGAGCGCCATTGGAACAGGTGGATGTCATCTATGTATCTGTCGTCGTTGGTGTGCTTATTGTGTCGTGTGACGTGAGAGATATAAGGTAAATGGCCGTGGGAATAAATGGGGGTCGGGTGGCCTGGATTCTCTGCGTGTCCGCATGGCAGTTTTTGCAGCGGGTAACTGCATCGTCGTGCCATGCCCGGCGCAACCGCATGCACATGAACGTGCGTGATCGTGCGCCGGCCCCAAACACTGGCGGCGTGCGTCGAGGGACGAGGGCAGAGCACTGATACGTCCATTTTGCATCATGCTTTTATATCGATATTTATTGCATTATGGGCTGTTATTACACATTATGTCAAAATACTTATGCCTATTCTCTCTTATTTTACAAGGTTTACATAAGGAGGGAGAATGCCTGTAGCTAGAATTCTGGGCTGGAAAAGGAGCAAATATTATAGACCTATTCTGCACAACTCCAAAAGTCCTGAAACTCCACGAAAGTTATTTTTGGAAATAATAAAAAATACTGAGCGGAAGAAATACGTCAGGGGGGCCTCCACCTGGCCACGAGGGTGAGGGCGCGCCCTACCCCCTGGGCACACCCCGTGCCTCGTGGGCCCCCTGTTGGCCCTCCGGTGCCCATCTTCTAGTATATGAAGTCTTTCGTCCGAAGAAATATCATAAGCAAGCTTTCGTGACGAGACTCCGCCGCCATGATCCGCCGCCATGAGGCGGAACCTTGGCGGAACCAATCTAGGGCTCCGCCAGCGCTGTTCTGCCGGGGAAACTTCCCTCCGAGAGGGGGAAATCATCGCCATCGTCATCACCAACGCTCCTCTCATCGGGAGAGGGAAATCTCCATCAACATCTTCACCAGCACCATCTCATCTCAAACCCTAGTTCATCTCTTGTATCCAATTCTTGTCTCCAAGTCTGGGATTGGTACCTGTAGGTTGCTAGTAGTGTTGATTACTCCTTGTAGTTGATGCTAGTTGGTTTATTTGGTGGAAGATCATATGTTCAGATCCTTTATGCATATTAATACTCCTCTGATTATGAACATGAATATGCTTTGTGAGTAGTTACGTTTGTTCCTGAGGACATGGGAGAAGTCTTGCTATTAGTAGTCATGTGAATTTGGTATTCGTTCGATATTTTGATGAGATGTATGTTGTCTATCCTCTAGTGGTGTTATGTGAACGTCGACTACATAACACTTCACCATTATTTGGGCCTAGAGGGAGGCATTGGGAAGTAATAAGTAGATGATGGGTTGCTAGAGTGACAGAAGCTTAAACCCTAGTTTATGCGTTGCTTCGTAAGGGGCTGATTTGGATCCATATGTTTCATGCTATGGTTAGGTTTACCTTAATACTTTTGTTGTAGTTGCGGATGCTTGCAATAGAGGTTAATCATAAGTGGGATGCTTGTCCAAGTAAGGGCAGCACCCAAGCACCGGTCCACCCACATATCAAATTATCAAAGTACCGAACGCGAATCATATGAACGTGATGAAAACTAGCTTGACGATAATTCCGATGTGTCCTCAGGAGCGTTTTTCTCTATATAAGAGTTTGTACAGGCTTGTCCTTTGCTAAAAAAAGGATTGGGCCACCTTGTTGCACTTTATTTACTTTTGTTACTCGTTGCTCGTTACAAATTATCCTATCACAAAACTATCTGTTACCTATTATTTCAGTGTTTGCAGAGAATACCTTGCTGAAAACCGCTTATCATTTCCTTCTGCTCCTCGTTGGGTTCGACACTCTTATTTATCGAAAGGACTACCATAGATCCCCTATACTTGTGGGTCATCAAGACTCTTTTCTGGCGCCATTGCCGGGGAGTGAAGCGCCTTTGGTAGGTGGAATTTGGTAAGGAAAAACTTATATAATGTGCTGAAATTTACTGTCACTTGTTACTATGGAAAGTAATCCTCTGAGGGGCTTGTTCGGGGTATCTTCACCCCGACTAGTAGAGCAAAGAGTTGCTCCTCAACCTACTGAACCTACTGAAAATGAAAATGTCCACTTTGAGATTCCTTCGGGTATGTTAGAAAAATTGCTAGCTAATCCTTTTGCAGGAGACGGAACAAAGCATCCTGATGAGCACCTAATATATGTGGATGAAGTTTGTGGATTATTTAAGCTTGCAGGTATACCCGGTGATGTTATTAAGAAGAAGGTTTTCCCTTTATCTTTGAAGGAAGATGCATTGACATGGTATAGGCTATGTGATGATACGGGATCATGGAACTACAAACGATTGAAATTGGAATTTTACCAGAAATTTTATCCTATGCATCTTGTCCATCGTGATCGCAATTATGTATATAATTTTTGGCCTCGCGAAGGAGAAACCATCGCTCAAGCTTGGGGGAGGCTTAAATCAATGTTATATTCATGCCCCAATCATGAGCTCTCAAGAGAAATGATTATTCAGAATTTTTATGCTCGGCTTTCTAATAATAATCGCACCATGCTCGATACTTCTTGTGCTGGCTCTTTTATGATGAAGACAATTGAATTCAAATGGGATTTATTGGATAGAATTAAACGCAACTCTGAAGATTGGGATCTCGACGAAGGTAAGGAGTCAGGTATGACACCTAAGTATGATTGTGTTAAATCTTTTATGGATACTGATGTTTTCCGTAAGTTTAGCACTAAATATGGACTTGACTCTGAGATAGTAGCTTCCTTTTGTGAATCATTTGCTGCTCATATTGATCTCCCTAAGGAGAAGTGGTTTAAATATCATCCTCCCATAGAAGTAAAAGTAGCTGCACCTATTAAAGTTGAAGAAAAGACTATCACTTATAATGATCCTATTGTTCCTACTTCGTATGTTGAGAAACCACCTTTCCCTGTTAGAATAAAGGATCATGCTAAAGCTTTAACTGTGGTCCGTAAAAGCAATATTAGAACTTATACACCTCCTGAGCAAATTAAAGTTGAACCTAATATTGCTATTGTTAAAGATCTCTTGTCTGATAATATTGATGGGCATGTTATTCATTTCCGTGATGAAACTGCTAGAATTGCCAAACCTTGTGCTAAAGATAAACATAGACATGTGGTAGGCATGCCTGTTATTTCTGTTAAAATAGGACATCATTGTTATCATGGCTTATGCAATATGGGTGCTAGTGCTAGTGCTATACCTATTGACTTATACAAAGAAATCAAGCATAATATTGCACCTGCTGAGTTAGAAGATATTGATGTTATAATTAAACTTGCTAATAGAGATACTATTTCACCAATGGGAATTGTTAGAGATGTTGAAGTCTTGTGTGGGAAAACTAAATATCCTGCGGATTTTCTTGTTCTTGGTTCCCCACAAGATAGCTTTTGTCCCATTATATTTGGTAGACCCTTCTTGAACACTGTTAATGCTAGGATAGATTGCGAAAAGGATGTTGTTACTATTGGTTTGGGTGATATGTCTCATGAGTTCAACTTTTCTAAATTTAGTAGACAACACCGTGAAGAGGAATTGCCTAGTAAGGATGAAATAATTGGTCTTGCTTCTATTGCCGTGCCTCCTAGTGATCCTTTAGAACAATATTTGCAAGACCATGAAAATGATATGTATATGAATGAAAGAAGGGAATAGATGAAGTATTCTTTAAACAGGAACCCATCCTGAAACACAATTTGCCTGTTGAAATCCTAGGGGATCCTCCTCCACCCAAGGGTGATCCCGTGTTTGAGCTTAAACCGTTGCCTGATACTCTTAAATATGCTTATCTTGATGAGAAAAAGATATATCCTGTTATTATTAGTGCTAACCTTTCAGAGCATGAAGAAGAAAGATTATTGAAAACTCTGAAGAAGCACCGTGCTGCTATTGGATATACTCTTGATGATCTTAAGGGCATTAGTCCCACTCTATGTCAACATAAAATAAATTTGGAGGAAGATGCCAAACCAGTTCGTGATCACCAACGACGGCTGAATCCTAAGATGAAGGAAGTGGTAAGAAAAGAAATATTAAAGCTCCTTGAGGCAGGTATAATTATCCCGTTGCTGATAGTCAGTGGGTAAGTCATGTCCATTGTGTCCCTAAGAAGGGAGGTATTACCGTCGTTCCTAATTGTAAAGATGAGTTGATCCCGCAAAGAATTATTACAGGTTATAGGATGGCAATTGATTTCCGCAAATTAAATAAGGCTACTAAAAAAGATCATTACCCCTTGCCTTTTATCGATCAAATGCTAGAAAGATTATCCAAACATACACATTTTTGCTTTCTAGATGGTTATTCTGGTTTCTCTCAAATACCTGTGTCAGCCAATGATCAATCAAAGACTACTCTTACTTGCCCTTTTGCTACTTTTGCTTATAGACGTATGCCTTTTGGTTTATGTAATGCACCTGCTACCTTTCAAAGATGCATGATGGCTATATTCTCTGACTTTTGTGAAAAGATTTGTGAGGTTTTCATGGACGATTTTTCCATCTATGGATCCTCTTTTGATGATTGCTTGAGCAACCTTGATCGAGTTTTGCAGAGATGTGAAGAAACTAATCTTGTCCTGAATTGGGAAAAGTGCCACTTTATGGTTAATGAAGGTATTGTCTTGGGGCATAAAGTTTCTGAAAGAGGTATTGAGGTTGATAAAGCCAAGGTTGATGTTATTGAAAAGATGCCATGTCCCAAGGACATCAAAGGTATAAGAAGTTTTCTTGGTCACGCCGGATTCTATAGGAGGTTCATTAAGGACTTCTCAAAAATTTCTCGGCCTCTGACTAATTTAGTACAAAAAGATATACCATTTGTCTTTGATGATGATTGTGTAGAAGCATTTGAAATACTTAAGAAAGCATTGATTTCTGCACCTATTGTTCAGCCACCTGATTGGAATTTACCCTTTGAAATTATGTGAGATGCTAGTGATTATGTTGTAGGTGCTGTTCTAGGGCAAAGAGTTGATAAGAAATTAAATGTTATTCAATATGCTAGTAAGACTCTAGACAATGATCAGAGAAATTATGCTACTACTGAAAAGGAATTCTTAGCAGTCGTATTTGCTTGTGATAAGTTCAAACCTTATATTGTTGATTCTAAAGTAACTATTCACACTGATCATGCTGCTATTAAATATCTTATGGAAAAGAAGGATGCTAAATCTAGACTTATTAGATGGGTTCTCTTCCTACAAGAATTTGATTTTCATATTATTGATAGAAAGGGAGCTGAGAACCCCGTTGCAGACAACTTGTCTAGGTTAGAAAATGTTCTTGATGACCCACTACCTATTGATGATAGCTTTCCGGATGAACAATTAAATGTCATAAATACTTCTCGTACTGCTCCATGGTATGCTGATTATGCTAATTATATTGTTGCTAAATTTGTACCACCTAGTTTCACATACCAGCAAAAGAAAAAGTTTTTCTATGATTTGAGACATTACTTTTGGGATGACCCACATCTTTATAAAGGAGTAGATGGTGTTATTAGATGTTGTGTACCTGAGCATGAACAGGAACAGATCCTACGCAAGTGTCACTCTGAGGCTTATGGAGGACACCGCGCTGGAGATAGAACTACACATAAGGTATTGCAATCCGGTTTTTATTGGCCTACTCTCTTCAAGGATGCCCGTAAGTTTGTCCTATCTTGTGATGAATGTCAAAGAATCGGTAATAGTAGTAGACATCAAGAAATGCCTGTGAATTATTCACTTGTTATTGAACCATTTGATGTTTGGGGCTTTGATTATATGGGACCTTTTCCCGCCTCTAATGGATACGCACATATTTTAGTTGCTGTTGATTACGTTACTAAGTGGGTGGAAGCTATTCCAACTAGTAGTGCTGATCATAACACTTCTATTAAAATGCTTAAAGAAGTTATTTTTCCGAGGTTTGGAGTCCCTAGATATTTAATGACTGATGGTGGTTCACATTTTATTCATGGTGCTTTTCATAAAATGCTTGCTAAATATGATGTTAATCGTAGAATTGCATCCCCCTATCACCCGCAGTCTAGTGGTCAAGTAGAATTGAGCAATAGAGAGCTCAAATTAATTTTGCAAAAGACTGTTAATAGATCTAGAAAGAACTGGTCCAAGAAACTTGATGATGCATTATGGGCCTATAGAACTGCATATAAAAATCCGATGGGTATGTCTCCGTATAAAATGGTTTATGGAAAAGCATGTCATTTACCTCTCGAACTAGAACATAAGGCTTATTGGGCTATTAAAGAGCTCAACTATGATTTCAAACTTGCCGGTGAGAAGAGGTTATTTGACATTAGCTCACTTGACGAATGGAGAACCCAAGCTTATGAGAATGCCAAATTGTTTAAAGAAAAAGTTAAAAGATGGCATGACAAAAGGATACAAAAGCGTGAGTTTAATGTAGGTGATTATGAATTGCTATACAACTCTCATTTAAGGATTTTTGCAGGAAAACTTCTCTCTAAATGGGAAGGCCCTTACGTTATCGAGGAGGTCTATCGCTCCGGTGCCATAAAAATCGACAACTTCGAAGGCACAAATCCGAAGGTGGTGAATGGTCAAAGAATCAAACATTATATCTCAGGTAATCCTATAAATGTTGAAACCAATGTCATTGAAATCGTGACCCCGGAGGAATACATAAGGGACACTTTCCGGAACAGTTCAGACTCCGAAAAGGAATAGGTATGTGGTACGGTAAGTAAACCGACTCCAAAACAGTTTTTATGGCAATATTTCTCCGTTTTGGAATATTTAGAAAAATAGAAAAATAAGAAGCAGTCCGGGAAGGACACGAGGCCTCCACGAGGGTGGAGGGCGCACCCTACCCCCCTGGGCGCGCCCCCTACCTCGTGGGCACCTCGTGTGCTCTCCGGACTCCGTTTTCTTGCACGTTACGTATTTTGGTCGGTAAAAATTCATTATATAATCTACCGAAGGTTTTGACTCCCGTATCACGCAATTGTCTTCTGTTCTTGTTTCGAGTTGTTGCTCCTGCAGATTAGAGCAAGATGTCTTCTCAAGAGCCAGTCGGGGAGAGCCGGGTGTCTCATCCGGCATCGAGACCAAGGACAAACAACGATGCTGACCACTTTGGGCCAGCCACGGTGGAAGAGATGGAGGCTGATTTGAGGATAGATGCCATGGAGGAGGATCAGGAAGTCACTTCTCGCTTCCAGGCTGGATTCACGATGGGGAACAACAGAGCTCAGCTGTTCCAAACTCGGTTATCCCTTCCAATGTTAGATTTCTTTCTTATGAAAATATGAAGAAGAGTGTCACTTGTTCTCCCGCAGCTATGCAACATCCTTGGGTGCAAGGAGCTTTAGCCGTTACAAGGAAGCTTCGTAAGGAGATAATGGACCTCAAGGAGCAACTCAATAAGCTCGAGGAAGAGAATCGTATCCTGAGGGGCATTATCGCCAAGAATATCACATCACCATCCCCGAAGAAGGAGACATAATCACATGGGTATGGGCACTCCCCTTGGCAACTGCCAAGCTTGGGGGAGATGCCTCGGTATCGTATCACCACCACATCTCCTATCTTTACCGTTTTTCTTAGTTCAATCCTTTTAGTAATATCTTGATCTAGTAGAATAAAGTTTTGGTATGATCTAGTTTTGAGTTTTGCTTTATGATCCCTTTGTGTAATCGAGTCCATGAGCTATATAATAAATATTAGTGTTGAGTCAAGGGCTTGATTATTTTGCCATGATCTTGAGTGAATAAAAGAAAGAGAAAAGAATTAAAAAGAAACAAAGAGATCATATTGATCTTATTGAGAGTAATGACTTCACATAGGAAGAGTATGATGATTAAAAATTGTTGGGAGTTGGCAAACATAGCTTTGGTCATCGTTGCAATTAAAATATACTATCTTGGACATATAAAATATACTATCAATCAAAGAAAGAGGGGTTTCACATATAAAATATACTATCTTGGACATCTTTTATGATTGGGAACACTCATTAAAATATGACATGCTAAAGAGTTGATGTTGGACAAGTAAGACAACGTAATGGGTTATGTTTTCTTATATCTGAGATAAAGTATATTGTCATGGATCATCCAACATGTTGAGCTTGCCTTTCCCCCTCATGCTAGCCAAATTCTATGCACCAAGTAGAGATACTACTTGTGCTTCCAAACACCCTTAAACCAGTTTTGCCATGAGAGTCCACAGTATCTACCTATGGATTGAGTAAGATCCTTCAAGTAAGTTGTCATCGGTGCAAGCAATAAAAATTGCTCTCTAAATATGTATGATTGATTGGTGTGGAGGAAATAAGCTTTGTATGATCTTGTGATGTGGAAGAAATAAAAGCGACGGATTGCATAATAAAGGTTCATATCACAAGGGGCAATATAAAGTGACGTTCTTTCACATTAAGATTTTGTGGATCCAACCCTGAAAGCGCATGGCAACCTCTGCTTCCCTCTGCGAAGGGCCTATCTTTTATTATTATCTTCTACCTTATGCAAGAGTCATGGTGATCTTCACCTTTCCTTTTTATATTTTATCCCTTGGCAAGCACAGTGTGTTGGAAAGATCCTGATAGATATATCTAATTGGATGTGAGTTAGCATGAACTATTATTGTTGACATTACCCTTGAGGTAAAAGGTTGGGAGGCGAAACTATAAGCCCCTATCTTTCTCTATGTCTGATTAAAACTCCGTAACCACAAGTATTGCGTGAGTGTTAGCAATTATGAAAAATTAAATGATAGTTGAGTATGTGGACTTGCTAGAAAGCTCTGACATAGACTCTTTCTGATGTTATGATAAATTGCAATTGCTTCAATGACTGAGATTATAGTTTCTTAGTTCTCAGTAAAGTTTCTGATTCATACTTTGCATTGTGAATAGATTATTACTTGAGCATAAGAAATCATATGACAATATCCATATATGCTGCTGTTATGAAAATAATCATGATGCCCTCATGTACGTATTTCATTTTATCGACACCTCTACCTCTAAACATGTGGACATATTTATCGTTATCGGCTTTCGCTTGAGGACAAGCGAGGTCTAAGCTTGGGGGAGTTGATACGTCCATTTTGCATCATGCTTTTATATCGATATTTATTGCATTATGGGTTGTTATTACACATTATGTCACAATACTTATACCTATTCTCTCTTATTTTACAAGGTTTACATAAGGAGGGAGAATGCCGGCAGCTGGAATTCTGGGATGGAAAAGGAGCAAATATTAGAGACCTATTCTGCACAAATCCAAAAGTCCTGAAACTCCACGAAAGTTATTTTTGGAAATAATAAAAAATATTGAGCGGAAGAAATACGTCAGGGGGGCCTCCACCTGGCCACGAGGGTGGGGGCGCACCCTACCCCCCTGGGCGCGCCCCCTGCCTCGTGGGCCCCCTGTTAGCCCTCCGGTGCCCATCTTCTAGTATATGAAGTCTTTCGTCCAAAGAAATATCATAAGCAACCTTTCGGGACGAGACTCCGCCGCCACGAGGCGGAACCTTGGCGGAACCAACCTAGGGCTCCGGCAGCGCTGTTCTGCCGGGGACACTTCCCTCCGGGAGGGGGAAATCATCGCCATCGTCATCACCAACGCTCCTCTCATCGGGAGAGGGCAATCTCCATCAACATCTTCACCAGCACCATCTCCTCTCAAACCCTAGTTCATCTCTTGTATCCAATTCTTGTCTCCAAGTCTGGGATTGGTACCTGTAGGTTGCTAGTAGTGTTGATTACTCCTTGTAGTTGATGCTAGTTGGTTTATTTGGTGGAAGATCATATGTTCAGATCCTTTATGCATATTAATACTCCTCTGATTATGAACATGAATATGCTTTGTGAGTAGTTACGTTTGTTCCTGAGGACATGGGAGAAGTCTTGCTATTAGTAGTCATGTGAATTTGGTATTCGTTCGATATTTTGATGAGATGTATGTTGTCTATCCTCTAGTGGTGTTATGTGAACGTCGACTACATAACACTTCACCATTATTTGGGCCTAGAGGGAGGCATTGGGAAGTAATAAGTAGATGATGGGTTGCTAGAGTGACAGAAGCTTAAACCCTAGTTTATGCGTTGCTTCGTAAGGGGCCGATTTGGATCCATATGTTTCATGCTATGGTTAGGTTTACCTTAATACTTTTGTTGTAGTTGCGGATGCTTGCAATAGAGGTTAATCATAAGTGGGATGCTTGTCCAAGTAAGGGCAGCACCCAAGCACCGGTCCACCCACATATCAAATTATCAAAGTACCGAACGCGAATCATATGAACGTGATGAAAACTAGCTTGACGATAATTCTCATGTGTCCTCAGGAGCGTTTTTCTCTATATGAGAGTTTGTCCATGCTTGTCCTTTGCTACAAAAAGGATTGGGCCACCTTGCTGCACTTTATTTACTTTTGTTACTCGTTGCTCGTTACAAATTATCCTATCACAAAACTATCTGTTACCTATTATTTCAGTGCTTGCAGAGAATACCTTGCTGAAAACCGCTTATCATTTCCTTCTGCTGCTCGTTGGGTTCGACACTCTTACTTATCGAAAGGACTACGATAGATCCCCTATACTTGTGGGTCATCAAGCACCCGGAGGGATGCGAGAGCAGAGCGCGCGCGGCGGGACGCGAGCAGAGCACGCCGCGGCCGCCTGAACCGCAAGCAACCACAAGCATAGAGTAGTTGAACACGCAGAAAATGGTCGCCTACAAGCCGGCCGACAGTTGCGTCGTTGCGTAGAGGGCGGCCCTGTGCTACCACCTCCGTCTAGTCTATAGTCCCCTTTATATTCTGTGCCATACTTTGCCCTCAAATTTAACCAACAAAATGTTAATGCATGTTATAAAAATTATATAATTGGAAGTTATGTTCAAAAACGAATCCAACTATATAATCTTTGGCGACATGCATTCATATTTTATTAGTTAAATCATACTTATAAACCAGGACGGGGGTATAGTAGGTAATTAAATCACAAACGTTTTTTATTAACCGTATGTGTATGTGGCCTTTCGTCCTCCTCTCGCACGTCTTGTCACCCCGCTGCCGCAGACGGCTTACAGCGCAAGCTGGCGTAGCGCGCGGAGGCGTTCTTTTGTCCAAACGGTGGAACCAATGAATCGTCGGTGAGCCCGTTCCTGCGCAACCTCGCAGGTTCCCGCGCAAGCTTCCCGCCCGACTCGGTGATATCCCCCAAAATCCCAATGCTTATCGGCCTGCTATAAACACCCTCACGGCCGGTGAGTCCTGCGTCGCATTTTCCCCTCCCTCCCTGTAGCTTATCTCGTCTGCTTCTCCCACAATCGCCAATGGCACCGGTCCGTTGTCATCGCTCAGCCACTCCACCGTCATCAGAGGGTAGCTCCAGCTGGGAGGCTACACCGCGGTGGCGGCGCGGTCCCCGTCGTAGTGTAGTGCGTGTGGCGTCCCTGTTGGGTGTGCGCGGAACACCCACCACACGCTCCGCCGCCGCTGCCTGATACGTCTCCAACGTATCTATAATTTTTGATTGTTCCATGCTATTATATTATCTGTTTTGGATGTTTAATGGGCTTTAATATGCTCTTTTATATTATTTTGGGACTAACCTATTAAACGAAGGCCTAGTGCCAGTTTTTGTTTTTTTGCCTATTTCAGTGTTTTGCAGAAAAGGAATACCAAACAGAATCCAAACGGAATGAAACCTTCGCGATGATCTTTCTTGGAACAAACGCAATCCAGAAGACTTGGAGTTGAAGTCTGGAACTCCGCGAGGCGGCCACGAGGCAGGAGGGTGTTGCCAGGGGGTAGGCGAGCCCCCACCCTCGTGGGCCCCATGGAGCTCCACCGACGTACTTCTTTCGCCTATATATACTCGTATACCCTAAAAACATCAGGGGGAGCCACGAAACCAATTTTCCACCGACGCAACCTTCTGTACCCGTGAGATCCCATCTTGGGGCCTTTTCCGGCGATCTGCCAGAGGGGGAATCAATAACAGAGGGCTTCTACATCAACACCATAGCCTCTCCGATGAAGCGTGAGTAGTTTACCACAGACCTTCGGGGCCATAGTTATTATCTAGATGGCTTCTCTCTCTTTGGTTCTCAATACAAAGTTCTCCTCGATGTTCTTGGAGATCTATTCGATGTAATACTCTTTTGCGGTGTGTTTGCCGAGATCCGATGAATTGTGGGTTTATGATCAAGATTATCTATGAATAATATTTGGTTCTTCTCTGAATTCTTATATGCATGATTTGATATCTTTGCAAGTCTCTTCGAATTATCGGTTTAGTTTGGCCTACTAGATTGATCTTTCTTGCAATGGGAGAAGTGCTTAGCTTGGGGTTCAATCTTGCGGTGTCCTTTCCCAGTGACAGTAGGGACAGCAAGGCACGTATTGTATTGTTGCCATCGAGGATAAAAAGATGGGGTTTATATCATATTACTTGAGTTTATCCCTCTACATCATGTCATCTTGCTTAATGTGTTACTCTGTTCTTATGAACTTAATACTCTAGATGCATGCTGGATAGCGGTCGATGTGTGGAGTAATAGTAGTAGATGCAGAATCGTTTCGGTCTACTTGACACGGACGTGATGCCTATATTCATGATCATTGCCTAGATATTCTCATAACTATGCGCTTTTCTATCAATTGCTCGGCAGTAATTTGTTCACCGATCGCAATATATGCTATCATGAGAGAAGCCACTAGTGAAACCTATGGCCCCCGGGTCTATTTTTCATCATATTAGTTTCCCGTCAACTTGCCAATTTCTGTCACCATTTATTTTGCAATCTTTACTTTCCAATCTATACAACAAAAATACCAAAAATATTTACTTTACTATCTTTATTATATCTCACTTTTGCGAGTGGCCGTGAAGGGATTGACAACCCCTTTATCGTGTTGGTTGCAAGGTTCTTGATTGTTTGTGCAGGTACTAGGTGACTTGCGTGTAATCTGCTACTGGATTGATACCATGGTTCTCAAAAACTGAGGGAAATACTTACGCTACTTTGCTGCATCACCCTTTCCTCTTCAAGGGAAAACCAACGCATGCTCAAGTGGTAGCAAGAAGAATTTCTGGCGCCGTTGCCGGGGAGATTTGTGCCAAGTGAAGTCAAGATTTGATCTCCCGTCAACTAGCCATTTCTGGCGCCGTTGCCGGGGAGATTTGCGCCAAGTCAAGTCAAGATTTGATCTCCTATCAACTAGCCATTTATGGCGCCGTTGCCGGGGAGATCTACGCTCAAGTCAAGACATACCAAGTACCCATCATAAACTCCCTCACATTATATTATTTGCCATTCGCCTCTCGTTTTCCTCTCCCCTACTTCTAAAACGATTTTCAAAAACCCTTTGTCTTTTCTCGGCCTCTTTTCCGTTCTCCTCTTTTCGCTTGCCTCTTGTGTGTCCATGTGTTAGATCGTTTGTTTCGCCGTCATGGCTAGTCCTCCTATCATTGTTAATACTCCTGATAATGAAGTTCTCAATTTTAAACAAAGGGAGGGAGAAAATCTAAAAGATGTTTGGTATAGAATTTGCAACGCTCAAAACATATCTACTAAAAAGCAATCCACTTCCGTTCTTCTTCACAATTTTTACGTGGGCATACTTTTGATTCTTATAATGCTATGATAGACTTGTTAGAATAGATATGTTGTTGATACCATTGCCGAAGGGAATTTCTTGGGAAGCCATACTTTTGATTCTTATAATCCTATGATAGACTTGTTAGGCCCACCACCTCTTTGGTCAATGGAACTATTTTAACTCTGGAACATGTGATGCAAAAGGTTGATATTATTGAAAATAAAATTGCCACTGTAAAGTTAATTGAAAATTTGGATAAAAAGATCCACAACCACATTACCCAATATGGATCTAAGGTAGGAGTTACTCTGGAAAATCTTAGGGAAAAGGAACCCATTGTTAATGAAAAGATAGACCAAGATTCCACTAGAATTGATAAACTCGAAGACATTATTACCAACTTGGGATCCGCTATTTATGCCGCTAAAAATACCTCAAATCCTCCTCCTACCAAAGTTCCCAAGTTTATCTATGTTCCTAAAAATAAGGGTGAATCTTCTAGTAAAGAAAATGAAGACCTCAAATCAATAAGTGTTCACCCCAATTTTTTCGATATCATTAAGAAACCTTTTGCTACAAATGAATTTCTTGATTTCTTGCCTAGGAGTTTGATCATTAATAAAACCAAAGAACCTCCTAAGGGTCATAAATGTTCAATTGAAGGATTTCATACCGAAGATGGCAGTACCTAGATCTGTTCTTATTTTTATGCCTAGCTAGGGGCGTTAAACGATAGCGCTTGTTGGGAGGCAACCCAATTTTATTTTTGTTCCTTGATTTTTGTTCCTATTTATTAATAAATAATTCATCTAACCTCTGTTTAGATGTGTTTTTATGTTTTAATTAGTGTTTGTGCCAAGTAGAACCTTTGGGAAGATATGGGTGAAGTCTTTGCAATCTTGCTGTAAAAAACACAAACTTTTGCGCTCACGAGATTAGATGCCATTTTTTACTGGAGAGTGCTTTTAGGTTGATTATTTTTGAAGATGATTAAAATACAAATTCCTCACGTCCACCAATTTATTTCAGAATTTTTGGAGTTCCAGAAGTATTCGTTTTATACAGATTGCTACAGACTGTTCTGTTTTGACAGATTCTGTTTTTTGTGTGTTGTTTGCTTATTTTAATGAATCTATGAGTAGTATCAGGGGGTATGAACCATAGAGAAGTTGGAATACAGTATGTTTAACACCAATATAAATAAAGAATGAGTTCATAATAGTACCTTAAAATGGTTGTTTATTTTCTTATACTAACGGAGCTCATGAGATTTTCTGTTTAAGTTTTGTGTTGTGAACTTTTCAAGTTTTGAGTAAAGATTTGATGGATTTTGGAATAAGGAGTGGCAAGAGCCTAAGCTTGGGGATGCCCAAGGCACCCCAAGGTAAAATTAAAGGACAACCAAATGCCTAAGCTTGGGGATGCCCCGGAAGGAATCCCCTCTTTCGTCTTCGTCTATCAGTAACTTTACTTGAGGCTATATTTTTATTCACCACATGATATGTGTTTTGCTTGGAGCGTCTTGTATGATTTGAGTCTTTGCTTTTTAGTTTACCACAATCATCCTTGCTGTACACACCTTTTGGGGAGACACGCATGAATCGAAATTTATTAGAATACTCTATGTGCTTCACTTATATCTTTTGAGCTAGATAATTTTGCTCTAGTGCTTCACTTATATCTTTTTAGAGCACGGTGGTGGTTTTATTTTATAGAAATTATTGATCTCTCATGCTTCACTTATATTATTTTGAGAGTCTTTTAGAACAGCATGGTAATTTGCTTTGGCTATAAAATTAGTCCTAATATGATGAGCATCCAAGATGGGTATAATAAAAACTATCATATAAAGTGCATTGAATACTATGAGAAGTTTGATTCATTATGATTGTTTTGAGATATGAAGATGGTGATATTAGAGTAATGCTAGTTGATTAGTTGTGAATTTGAGAGATACTTGTGTTAAAGTTTGTGATTCCCGTAGCATGCACGTATGGTGAACCGTTATGCGATGGTCTTTTCCTACCAATCTATCCCCCTAGGAGCATGCACGTAGTACTTTGTTTCGATAACTAATAGATTTTTTGCAATAAGTATATGAGTTCTTTATGACTAATGTTGAGTCCATGGATTATACGCACTCTCACCCTTCCACCATTGCTAGCCTCTCTAATACTGTGCACCTTTCGCCGGTATCATACACCCACCATATACCTTCCTCAAAATAGCCACCATACCTACCTATTATGGCATTTCCATAGCCATTCTGAGATATATTGCCATGCAAATTTCCACCGTTCCGTTTATTATGACATGCTCCATTATTTTCATATTGCTTTGCATGATCATGTAGTTGACATCGTATTTGTGGCAAAGCCACCATTCATAATTTTGCATACAAGTCACTCTTGAATCATTGCACATCCCGGTACACCGCCGAAGGCATTCACATAGAGTCATATTTTGTTCTAAGTATTGAGTTGTAATTCTTGAGTTGTAAGTAAATAAGGGTGTGATGATCATCATTATTAGAGCATTGTCCCAGTGAGGAAAGGATGATGGAGACTATGATTGCCCCACAAGTCGGGATGAGACTCCGGACGAAAAAAAAGAGGCCATAAAAAAAGAGAAAGGCCCAAATAAAAAAATGAGAGAAAAAGAGAGAAGGGACAATGCTACTATCCTTTTACCACACTTGTGCTTCAAAGTAGCACCATGATCTTCATGATAGAGAGTCTCCTATGTTGTCACTTTTATACTAGTGGGAATTTTACATTATAGAACTTGGCTTGTATATTCCAATGATCGGCTTCCTCCAATTGCCCTAGGTCTTCGTGAGCAAGCGAGTTGGATGCACACCCACTTAGTTTCTTTTGTTGAGCTTTCATACACTTATAGCTCTAGTGCATCCGTCACATGGCAATCCCTACTTACTCACATTGGTATCTATTGATGGGCATCTCCATAGCCCATTGATACGCCTAGTTGATGTGAGACTATCTTCTCCTTTTTGTCTTCTCCATAACCACCATTCTATTCCACCTATAGTGTTATGTCCATGGCTCACGCTCATGTATTGCGTGAAGATTGAAAAAGTTCGAGAACATCAAAAGTATGAAACAATTGCTTGGCTTGTCATCGGGGTTGTGCATGATTAAATACTTTGTGTGATGAAGATAGAGCATAGCCAGACTATATGATTTTGTAGGGATAACTTTCTTTGAACATGTTATTTTGAAAAGACATGATTGCTTTATTAGTATGCTTGAAGTATTATTATTTTTATGTCAATATTAAACTTTTATTTTGAATCTTATGGATCTGAAAATTCATGCCACAATAAAGAGAATTACATTGAAAATTATGTTAGGTAGCATTCCACATCCAAAATTCTGTTTTTATCATTTACCTACTCGAGGACGAGCAGGAATTAAGCTTGGGGATGATTGATACGTCTCCAACGTATCTATAATTTTTGATTGTCCCATGCTATTATATTATCTGTTTTGGATGTTTAATGGGGTTTAATATGCTCTTTTATATTATTTTTGGGACTAACCTATTAACCGAAGGCCCAGTGCCAGTTTCTAATTTTTTTTGCCTATTTCAGTGTTTTGCAGAAAAGGAATACCAAACAGAATCCAAAAGGAATGAAACCTTCGCGATGATCTTTCTTGGAACAAACGCAATCCAGAAGACTTGGAGTTGAAGTCTGGAACTCCGCGAGGCGGCCACGAGGCAGGAGGGTGTGCCCAGGGGGGTAGGCGCGCCCCCCACCCTCGTGGGCCCCACGGAGCTCCACCGACGTACTTCTTTCGCCTATATATACTCTTATACCCTAAAAATATCAGGGGAGCCATGAAACTACTTTTCCACCGCCGCAACCTTCTGTACCCGTGAGATCCCATCTTGGGGCCTTTTCCGGCGATCCGCCGGAGGGGGAATCGATCACGGAGGGCTTCTACATCAACACCATAGCCTCTCCGATGAAGCGTGAGTAGTTTACCACAGACCTTCGGGTCCATAGTTATTAACTAGATGGCTTCTTCTCTCTCTTTGGTTCTCAATACAAAGTTCTCCTTAATGTTCTTGGAGATCTGTTCGATGTAATACTCTTTTGCGTTGTGTTTCCCGAGATCCGATGAATTGTGGGTTTATGATCAAGATTATCTATGAATAATATTTGGTTATTCTCTGAATTCTTATATGCATGATTTGATATCTTTGCAAGTCTCTTCGAATTATCGGTTTAGTTTGGCCTACTAGATTGATCTTTCTTGCAATGGGAGAAGTGCTTAGCTTTGGGTTCAATCTTGCAGTGTCCTTTCCCAGTGATAGTAGGGGCAGCAAGGCACGTATTGTATTGTTGCCATCAAGGATAAAAAGATGGGGTTTATATCATATTGCTTGAGTTTATCCCTCTACATCATGTCATCTTGCTTAATGCGTTACTCTATTCTTATGAACTTAATAATCTAGATGCATGCTGGATAGCGGTCGATGTGTGGAGTAATAGTAGTAGATGTAGAATCGTTTCGGTGTACTTGACATGGACGTAATGCCTATATTCATGATCATTGCCTAGATATTCCGATAACTATGCACTTTTCTATCAATTGCTCGGCAGTAATTTGTTCACCCACCGTAATATATGCTATCATGAGAGAAGCCACTAGTGAAACCTATGGCCCCCGGGTCTATTTTACATCATATTAGTTTCCCGTCAACTTGCCAATTTCTGTCGCCATTTATTTTGCAATCTTTACTTTCCAATCTATACAACAAAAATACCAAAAATATTTACTTTCCTATCTTTATGAGATCTCACTTTTGCGAGTGACAGTGAAGGGATTGACAACCCCTTTATCGCGTTGGTTGCAAGGTTCTTGATTGTTTGTGCAGGTACTAGGTGACTTGTGTCTAATCTCCTATTGGATTGATACCTTGGTTCTAAAAAACTAAGGGAAATACTTACGCTACTTTGTTGCATCACCCTTTCCTCTTCAAGGGAAAACCAACGCATGCTCAAGAGGTAGCACTGCCCATCGGCAGCTGTTGCCGCCACACCACCGTTAAAAGCTAGGGCCATCTCCTGCTCCGCTGCCACGGCCCGAAGGCGTGAGTTGGCCGTCGTGGACGCCACCCCACTACCGGCCACCATTGCCATCACCCGCTCCGCCATCGCGGCCCGAAGGCAGGAGGTGGTGGTCGTGGCCGCCACCCTATCGTCGACCGCCGTGGCCGCGAGCCCAGCGTTGATCGCCGGGGTCATCACCCGCTCCGCCGCCACCGCTCGAAGGCGGGAGGCGGAGGTGGATGCTCGCACGTGCATCAGCGACCTTGCGCGCTACACCGAGTTCCTGTGGGAGGAGGAGGAGCGCCTCGTCGATCACACAAAGAGCCTTACCACCACCGTGGCCGCGGCACACGCCGCCTCAGAGGCGAGGAATTAGGAGATCTTTGAGGAGAACCACCGCTTCGAGAGGGGTCGTCTGGAGCGGCAGAGGGCATTCGAGGTGAGTGTCGCTGAAGCTGTAACAGCGGTAGGCACCGTATTGCGATTGCCCAGCTCGTCGGTAGGCTTCTCCTCCTCCGCCTCTTCCTGACCGTGCTCGGCAGAGGAGAGGCGGCCGGAAGTAGTACAAAGCCCCTCCGCAGTAGTAGTAGTATTTAGGGGCTATTTTATTCAATTCATCTGACTATAGATGTGGTGGAACTGTACAACGTACTTAAAATTAGCTAGTATATATAGTTGAACTAGCTATTTCAGTACATGGTTGGCAACAATTGGGGAAAAGTTTGGTCGGTTCAGCTTTCGATTTGAACTGTTTGTGTAAATTAAGAACAACTGCTTAATCTATGAATGAAATCTATGCTTAATTACTAAATTTTAGTTGCAAAAATTAGATATTGGTAGTGATTTTTAGCTTCATATTTTGACAAATCGCAGTGTTACAAGGTTGACAAATCGCAATGTTACTAGATCAACAAATGTCAATCTTTCCAGTTTGACAAATGGCAACGTACCCAATATGACAGATGCAAATCTTACCAAATTGTTTGTAAGTGGTTGCACACAGGTCATCCAAAAGAACCGTTTGCATTGAAGAGATGCACAAATCCTGCTCTCACTTTGTATCATGTCGTCCCGGGATCGAGGGGCGAGGCGCGGGAGGACGGCAGCTGGCGGCGCTGAGAGGTAGCGTTCGACAATGGCGTCCCATGCCGCTGAGGGGGGCACGCGCACGGAAAGGAAGGCGGGCGGCCATGGAAGTCAAAGGGCTCGCTTCCCAGTGAGCCTGCGCGGCGTACAGCTCGCACGCTTCCCGGTGTGCCTGCGCATTCGAGGACAGCTTGCACGCCTCTCGGTCCGCCTGCACACTGGACTACGCTCGCACGCATCGCGTTTAGTCAAGGTCAAGCAACTGTCCGTACGGCACCTCCTACAGCCATTAAAACCAAGACACGTAGCGTCATGTGAATGGTTAATAGAATGCACATAGTTTGAATTATACAAACGTTTGAGATATTAAAGTGGCAGCTATTTTTTCAAAATGCCTTTGTTGGCTGTCATTATTCGAGTGCGCCTTCTCTCAAAATGGACATGAAAAATACCACAGCATGTCGGGTGCCATTCCATGATAGCATGACAACTTTCATGAATTTCAGACGAGTTTTGGATTTACTAGAATTTAAAAATAAAGTATCTCAACGTTTTGCCGGCAATCAACGGTGCTCTGGTGTTTGAAATTCATTACCATTTCTTGCATGGGACCTAAGCATGCACCCAAGGACATAGATTTGATTTTTCAACCAATTTATATGCACTAGAGCATGTGCATGTAGTTCAAATTTGAATTATGCACATACATGCATTGAAAACTCAGTTAATGCATAAAAATGTCCAAACGAACCCCGAAAAATCACAAAAATTGACACAACACTCCTGTTGTTCTATGTTGACACGACAAAATTTTTGAAAGCAATAAGAGGCAATGGATATCGTTTTGTCCCCAAAGGTGGGACGTTCCCTACCAAAACCATCATGCTTGTTGTGAGAATCTCTGGTTTGTGAGAAGCATATACCCAAACCTGCCCCAAATGGGACAAAAATTTTACCACGGAATGTTGATGCTGCTCCATGATGGCATGCCAAGTTTCATGAATTTCAGACGAGTTTTGGATTTACTAGAATTTAAAAACCAGGTATCTCAATGTTTTGCCGGCAAGCAACGGTGCCCTGGTGTTTGAAATTCATTACCATTTCTTGCATGGGACCTAAGCATGCACCCAAGGACACAGATTTGATTTTTCAACCAATTTATATGCACTGGAGCATGTGCATGTAGTTCAAATTTGAATTATGCACATAAATGCATTGAAAACACAGTTAATGCATAAAAATGTCCAAATGAACCCCAAAAAATAACAAAAATTGACATGACACTCGTGTTGTTCTATGTTGACATGAGAAAAAATTTGAAAGCAATAAGAGGCAATGGATATCGTTTCGTCCCCAAAGCTGGGACGTTCCCTACCGAAACCATCATGCTTGTTGTGAGAAGCTCTGGTTTGTGATAATGAAAGTGCGTTATATCGACTAGAGGGGGGTGAATAGGCAATTTTTAGGAATTCTTCACTGAGGAATTTGCGGGTGAGGAAATTCCTTAGCGAAGAACTACTTGCAACGGAATAAGTACTCAGAAGTAAACATAACAGAATACAAGCATGGTCATCATGATGAAATGAAGACAAGCACAGAGTACAGAAAGCGTAAACACAGGGTAACACAAGATGAAGACAAACAGACTGAAGAAATTGAACTGAGGAAATTGAGAAAGTCTTCAGTCAAAGTCTTCAAACACAGATATGAATAAGTTCACAACACAGTTATGAGGAAATGAAAGAGTTGAGGAAATAGAACCAGTTGGCTTGGTGAAGACAATGATTTGGTAGACCAGTTCCAACTGTTGTCTCAGTTGTACATCTGATTAGGGCGGCTAGGTATTTAAACCTGAGGACACACAGTCCCGGACACCCAGTCCTGAACACGCAGTCCAGGACACTTAGTCCTCACCGTATTCCCCTTGAGCTAAGGTCACACAGAACTCGCCCAATCACTCATGGTAAGTCTTCAGGTGACTTCCGAACCTTCACAAACTCGGTCACTCGGCGATCCACAATTTCCTCTTGGATGCTCTAGACCATGACGCCTAACCGTCTGGAAGAAGCACAGTCTTCAAAGGTAACAAGCGTCGGATCCACGCAGGATCAATCTCTTCAGTGATGCTCAATCACTTTGGGTTTGTAGGTGTTTGGGTTTGGGTTTTCCTCACTTGATGATTTTTGCTCAAAGTCCTCGGAGGATGGGATGCTCTCAAATGACAAGTGTCAGTTTCTCTCGGAGCAGCCAACCAGCTAGTGGTTGTAGGGGACGGCTATTTATAGCCTAGGGAGCAGCCCGTCATGATAAGACATAAATGCCCTTTAATGATATGACTGTTAGGTGGGTAGATATTTTGGGACAGCTGGCACATAGCACAGCAACGGTCAGAAATTTGAGTATCAAATTCCTTAGGGCTATCATGTTCCTCACTGTGTAGGCAATTCGCACTGGCGAATTCCTAACTCCTCAGTCAGAACAAATTCCTCAGAGACCAGAAGAACTTCGTCTCTGTCACTGAAGAATATGACTGAACTGTATGAGATTTCCAATGGCTTCACTCGAAGGGATTGGTAGGTGTAGGATTTTGAGTTGAGCATCACATGGAAATTTTTCCTTAGTATCTCCTCGACCCCCTTTAACGGTACGGTGTTTCCTACGACTCAAGAAAGAGAAAATGAAACTACGAAAACAAAAGTCTTCACGCTTCATGTTCCACAAATGAATACCAAGTCTTCAAGGTCACACCAATTTCTTCACTTTCAAAGTCTTCAGAAAGTCTTCAGAAATCCAAAGTCTTCAGTCGAAGAACTTCATTTTTAGGGGTCGACTTTCTCTGTAAATATCAAACTCCTCATAGACTTATAGACCTCTGTACACTCATAAACACATTAGTCCCTTAACCTATAAGTCTTCAATACACCAAAATCACTAAGGGGCACTAGATGCACTTACAATCTCCCCCTTTTTGGTGATTGATGACAATATAGGTTAAGTTTTCAACGGGATAAACATATGAAGTATAAATACTGATATTGAGGAATTTGATTGCAAGATATAGAAGAACTCCCCTTGAAGATGTGCATAGTGAGGAATTTGCTTTTGAAGCAATGCACACTTGAAGAGTAAAATCATGGAGATCTCCCCCTATATCTTGTAATTCATACACGCATTTGACATAATATATGAAGAATTTGAAATGCATGATGAAATGTAGTGACTGATGTAATTCAGCATGCATGCAATAACATTGACGAGGAATAAGCATGCAGAAGAAACAGCAAAAGTATCAGGCCACCATAGAGTTTAAGTTTACAACTCGATCCAACAAAGTCATCAGAAGAACGAGAGTTGTAACTTTGAAAAAAAAGCCCATTTAAGATAGAACCTCTTGAAGACTAACTCAGAGTCATCATCGAATGACCAAATGGTTCTAAAATGAGGACTAATGCCCATGAAGAATATCAAGGTGATGAAGGAGCGCCAGCGTTGTTGGGGTCGTTTGTTGATGTAGGGCCTGCCGCAGTGTCGTCCAAGTCTTCATGCTCGTCGGTGTCACGTGATGAAGAATAGGAGCTGGCCACCAAGGACGGAACCTTGACCTTCTTGTATTTCTTCGGTGGAGGTGCAGACCAGTAGAAGTCCTCCTTGAGACCCATTTTCTTCAGATCTTCTGCGCTATAAATGTGCGACAGAACAGCCCAGGTGCGGTTGAGGGTTTCATGAAGGTAGTAATGGTTTTTCTTCACTGCATTGTGGGTAGCAGTCATGTTGTGAAGAATTGAACCAAACTGACGCTTGACCCATTTGTGATTGTGATCAACCTTCTGGTGAAGACTGAGGAGAAGCTCACGGTCAGTCATCACCCTAGGAGTTGTGCCTTGAGGATTTGGCTTGGTTGCGTTGGCGGCAGAGTCATGGGTGGCAGAGTCATCATTGGTGGAGTAGGATGCAGCCTTGCGAAATTGAACATCCAATGGACGAATGCCTTCATCAATAACAGCAGTAGCCTTGCCCTTTTCATCAGCTGAGGAAAATGTCCATTTGAGGACTTCAATCGGGGGCAAGTAGCTGCAATGGTTCAGTGTATCAGCTTTGTAGTTGAGTGAAGACCTTGTTCTGATGAATCTCATAATCCACGGAGCATAAGGCTTCAACTCAAAAGGTGACATTGCGACATTGGCTAGAGTCCTCATGAAGAAATCATGGAAGTTGACGGGAACGCCATGAATGATATTGAAAAGAAGATTCTTCATGATGCCAACGACTTCTTCATTCGAGTCATGCCCCTTGATAGGACTCAATGTCTTCGTCAGAATGCGATAGACAGTCCGAGGCACATATAACAATTCCTTCACAAGGAATTTAGTTCTTGGGGCCTGACCTGGCTTCAATGGCTTCATCCGCACTTGCATATAGTGATCCGTAAGCTCAGGTTCACAGTAGACACAACGAGCAGCTTCAAGGGGAGGACTGAGAGGCAAAGCACGAAGCAATTCAGTAGCTGGTGCCTTGTAGTGAGTATTTTCAGACATCCAGTCCAGCACCCATGAATTCACATCTTCAGAGTCTCCGGTGATGTGCAGAGTTGCATAAAATTGAAGAATGAGCTCTTCATTCCAATCACATATATCAGTGCAGAAATTTAACAGCCCGGCATCGTGAAGAACACTGAGGACTGGCATGAAGCACGGTAGAGATTCCATATCCACGTGAGGAATGTGCTCATGATCGAAGACTTTGTCTTTGTTGAACAGCACTGAGGAATAAAAATTTTCCTGGCTGGCAGTCCAGAAACGCCTCTTCCTAATGCGAGCAGAGTCATAGGGGTTGTAATCAGTGAAGAATACGTGCTCGCCGAATAAATCATTAGCCTTGAAGTTTTGCTTCCTTGAGAATGGATCCTTTGGTTTGGGCAGAGGAGTGTCAGTCAATTGCATTACAACCTCAGGAATCGCAATCTTAGGTTCTTCAGGCTGAGGAATTTCTGGTTCCTCTTCAGTGGCAGCCTGGGTCTTCAATTCTTCATTTTCATTTTCTTCAGCACTAGTGGCTGGAATTTCTTCATGAGCTTCATCAGATCCCATTTGAACTATAGTTGCTGGGGAATGAGGAATTTGTTGCAATGGTGTGAAGAGTGGAGAGTTGGGGTGCTGACTTTCCCAAAAGTCATCATTCATCACTGGTGTGGTATAGCCAATGTCCACATCTTCATCTTCCATTTCTTCAACGCCGGCCTCTTCAGCAGTAAACTGAGGCATAGGCGAGGAAACTGTGGGGTTGAAGGGATTTTGTCCACTTCAATTTCTTCATCCATCTGCTCTGACGAAGCAGCAAAAGGATTTTCTTCATCAGATCCGCTAGGGATCACGTATTCTTCATCAAAAGGGACGATTTCCTTTGATGGCATGGAGGAAACAGGAACAACATCAATTGGATTAGCAAATGAGCTTGTCAATTTCTTCATCTTCTTCTGTGCTGAAGAATCTGAAGGAGCTGATGCTTTCCTTTTCTTCACTGTTGCATGCTCTGCACATCTGATGCAGATGGAAGAATTGGAGTTGGGGTAGGCGCAGGAGGAGCAATGGTTGATTTTCTTCAGGCACAACTGATGCAGTTTCCCTGACTTCTTCATTTTCTTCAGGTGCACCACTAGTGGATGCCCTGGCAATCTCATCAGCAGCTGGAATGCAGTCATCAGCCCTGGAACTCACATTTTCTTCAGCAGCCTAATTGTCATCAGCGGTGCTGGCATGTTCTTCAGTTGGCTGAGCAGATGCTTCAGCCTGCGGAATTTCTTGTTGCAATGTGGCTGCAACATTGGAGGTGAACATCTTAGTCAGTTTAACAAACCTGACCTTGGCTCCTTTCCAATCAGCATAGTAAGCATTGAAATCATCGCTGAGGACTTTGATTTCAGACTGGATCTTCACAAGTTCATCAGTTGTCATAGAGACAACGTTGTTCTTCAGGAATTTCTCCTTCCTGTACTGCGCTTTCTTGAGCTGGCTGGCCTTCTCAAATTTCCATTTCTCTTCTTGGATGAAGGCAGTCAGCATGTGAATTTGGCCAGGAGTCAGCTTGAAGTCGGGCATAGGAGTATTTGGGTCCTTGTGCCAGAGATCAATGTAGTCGAGGATCAACTTTGGATCCAAAAGCAGAGGCACATTTGTGCCCTTGGCTCTAGCGGCCCTGACTTGCCTATCTCTGATGATTTCAGCAAGTTCTTCATCATCAGCTTCGTCTTCTTCAGACGGCACTTGGAAGGCGACCTGCTTCTTGTGAGGACTCGGGCGAGAGCCTCGTCCAGCAGTGGTCTTTGTCTTCAGCAGAGAGGGTCCTGTTGAAGGATTTGGTGCAGCTGAGGAACTAGCTGAAGCTCCTGAGGCAATAGAGATGCCTGTAGTCCTTTGGCATGTGGCGAGATGCACAGGTGCTGAGGATTTTGTCGGAGCAGCTGAGGACTTTGGAGGAGCAGGAGCAGCATGAGGAATTGGCCATGAGGGCTTAGCTGAGGAACTTGGCCGTGAGGGCATTGAAGAAGAAGCACTTGGCTTATGCGCAGGCTTCTTTGCCATGGATTTCTTCGGCTTTACAAAGGCCTCAGCAGCAGCAGCTGAGTCTTCGTTGAATTTCCTCACTGCATCTTTTGCCTGTTTGGCCAGCTTGGCCTGGCGCTTGGCCCATTCTTCAGGATAATCTTCACCACGCTTGAGGCTGGTGAGATCAGCTTCTTGGCCAGGTGCCAACGGAGGTCTTGAGAATGGAGGATCGAGTGCGAATTTCTTCATGTACTTGGGAGTCACATACCTGTACTCCCTCCACTCTCTTGCCCATCTCCTCTCTATCTTCTGAATGCGCACCTTGCGCTGATTTTTATCTTCCTCAGGGGGTGTGCAGTACCCAGCATAGATGTCCTCAGGGATCTCAAAGGCAGTATTGATTTCAGGCCTCTTTCCTCCTTTCTGTGGCTTCTTTCCATCAGTCATTTTCTTCAGATGAGGAATTTGAACAATTGAATTCTCTGAAGAAGTATGCAACTTTTCTTCGAGGAACGCTGCAAATGAGTTAAGTTGATGAGAACCTAGTGATTCAGCAGCAGACATGAGTACCTGTGAACAGAGTATAGTTGCGAGGAATTTGGAGAGGTCATATGCGTTCTCAGAAGATTTTTCAAAAAGAACAAGTTTGAGGAATTTGACCAGATGAGTCTTGAAGAATTTCACTAAGCGTTCTTTGTCTTAGGTTCCAGAGTTTTGTATAGATCGAAGATCCACACAATTGAGGAACCTTGAAGAAAAATGATGCTTAGAGAAACGAATCAAGAACAAATGACATGTGAGGTGTTTAGTGTGTGAAAAATTTGAAGAATAAACACCTTTGAATATTTTGTAGAAATCATTTGAATCAAGAGGGCAGTAAAAGTAACTTTTAATTACCCTAGAAGAAGAACACGATGGACTGTGAGGTAGAGATGAGAAGTTCGTCTGTGCAGATCTTCCATGCCCTAACTTGCCGGAGGAAGACAGCTACGGCGGCGGCGGAGTGAAGAAACCCACGGCCGGTGTGAGTACAGCGGCGACGAGGTCGAGGCAGTGAAGCTCTTCCTCACCGGCGACGATAGTAGCGGTGGCGCTAGGGTTTGAGAAGCTCGAGCGAGAGAGAGAAGTCGAGCGGAGTAAAAGAAGTGAGGAAAGGAAAGGGGGTATTTATAGCCACGGTGAAAAACTGTTCGCCCGAAGAAATTGGACGAACGTGCCCTTGACCCTTCTCATTCGCTTGACATGTGTCACCCACGTACTGAGAAGTGGAGATCGTGGGTGAATAGATAAGTATTTCATGGGATGCGGAACGGTTTGAGCGGCAAAGCCAAAAATATGGATAAGATAAGTTAAAAGTTCCGTTCGCAAATTCTTCAGCTGACAAGGACACAGTGAAGATTTTGAACGAGTTTCAAATAGAACGCACATGAGGAATTTGTGAATAGATTGGGTTGAGTATAGCATAGAGGGGGAAGGGTCCGATCACATTCACTTAGCAGAAAAACCAACTTGAAGAATTAGCCATAAGTGAATGTTGTAGAGGACATAAACTCATATATATATAGCCAATGAAGAAAATGACGGAAACAGTGAAGACAATGCAAAGTTGAAGAACATGAACAACTGAGGAATTTCAAACACTGAGGAAAAACTCAAATTGAAGATTTTCAACTTTTGTGGTGGCGTGACCCACCGTATAAGAATGATGATTTCAGACACCGCGTACAACTGTCGTAGGGATCTGAGAATCAAATTCTTCATTAATTTCTTCACACTTAGAGTGTTATTCTTCATTGATTGAAGAAAAACGTTTCTTCATGTGTTGCACATCTAAGTCATCAATTTTGCATAAGTGTTAGGATGAGTGTCCTTTTCAAAGAACATTCAAAGATTCTAAGATATTTAGCTCACACCGCAACTTGCTAAATCTCTTCTCATCCAAGGGCTTTGTGAAGATATCGGCTAGCTGTTCTTCAGTCTTCACATGCTCAATAGAAATGTCGCCCTTCAACACATGATCGCGAAGAAAATGATGACGAATCTGAATGTGCTTTGTCTTCGAGTGCTGAACTGGGTTGTGAGCAATCTTGATGGCACTCTCATTATCACAGAAGAGAGGCTCATTCTTCACGTTGACGCCGTAGTCCTTGAGAGTTTGCTTCATCCACAGTAATTGAGCACAGCAAGAGCCAGCAGCAATGTACTCAGCTTCAGCAGTAGACAGTGATACACAGTTCTGTTTCTTCGAGGACCAACAGACCAAAGATCGTCCGAGGAAATGACATGTACCAGATGTTGACTTGCGGTCCACACGATCACCAGCATAGTCAGAGTCAGAATATCCAATGAGATCAAAAGCTGAGCCCTTGGGGTACCATAATCCAAGTGTTGGTGTGTGAGCTAGATATCAAAGAATAAGCTTCACAGCCTTATGGTGTGATTCCTTCGGTGTAGCTTGAAATCGGGCACACATGCAAACACTAAGCATAATATCTGGCCTAGATGCACATAAATACAATAAAGAACCAATCATGGAGCGGTATACCTTTTGATTGAAATCAATACCATTTTCATCAGTGCATAGATGGCCATTTGTGGGCATCGGAATTTTGACGCCTTTGCAATCTTGCATGCCGAATTTCCTCAATACATCCTTGAGGTATTTCTCCTGAGATATGAATATGCCATTGTGCTATTGACGAATTTGAAGACCTAAGAAGAATTTCAACTCTCCCATCATAGACATTTGATATTCTTCACTCATCATGTAGGCAAATTCATCACTATAACATTGGTCAGTATAGCCAAAGATAATATCATCAACATATATTTGGCACACAAACAATTCACCATCATAGGATTTAGTGAAAAGAGTAGGGTCGAGTGAACCAGGTTTGAAGCCTTTCTTCATGAGGAATTCCTTCAAAGTATCATACCATGCCCGAGGGGCCTGCTTGAGGCCATAGAGGGCCTTATTGAGTCTGAAGACTTTGTCAGGATGCTTTGGATCTTCAAAACCTGGGGGTTGAGAAACATATACTTCTTCCTCAACCTTACCATTGAGGAATGCACTTTTCACATCCATTTGATATAAAGTGATATCAATGATGGTTAGCACAAGCAAGTAATATGCGAATAGCTTCAAGTCTAGCAACAGGTGCAAAAGTTTCATCGAAATCAATTCCTTCAACCTGTGTGTAGCCTTGAGCTACAAGCCGTGCCTTATTCCTCACCACAAGGCCATTTTCATCTTGCTTGTTGCGGTAGATCCACTTTGTGCCAATGATATTGTGTCTGCGAGGATCTGGTGCTTCAATGTCATCGATGATCTTTTCAACTTGCACTTCTTTTGAAACGCGAGGATGAGTAGGTTGTCGTCGAGGAATTTGATCAGCATTTTCTTCAGCACCATTTTCTACAGCATTTTCTTCAGGTGCATTAGCTCGACGTTCTTCACGTTCTGGAATGAATTCTTCAGCAGATTCTTCGGTAGGAATGACATCCTCAGTAGCCTTGAACTTGATAGTTTCCTCAGGTGCTGGTTCATCTATCACAGAGGGTAGGTGCTCCCTTTGCGAGCCATTAGTTTCATCGAACCGCACATCTATAGTTTCAACAACCTTGTGAAGAACGTTGTTGAAGACTCTGTAGGTGTGCGAGTCCTTTCCGTAACCAAGCATAAAACCTTCATGTGCTTTCAGTGCAAATTTAGCATTGTGATGAGGATCTCTAATGCAACATTTAGCACCGAAGACTTTGAAATAACTCACATTGGGTTTCTTGTCAGTGAGGAGTTCATAGGCAGTCTTCTTGAAGAATTTGTGAAGATATACCCTGTTGATGATGTGGCACGCAGTATAAATTGCCTCAATCCAGAAGTGACGAGGCGTCTTGTACTCATCAAGCATAGTGCGAGCCATCTCAACAAGAGTTCTGTTCTTGCGCTCCACGACACCATTCTGCTGAGGAGTTTAAGGAGCAGATAACTCATGAGTAATACCAAGTTCATCAAGATAGTCATCAAGACAAGAATTCTTGAACTCGGTTCCATTGTCACTTCTGATGTGCTTGATTTTCACACCGAAGTTGGTTGAAGCCCTCGAGGAAAATCGTTTGAAGACTTCCTGCACTTCATGTTTGTAAGTAACAATGTGTACCCATGTGTAACGAGAGTAATCATCAACAATAACAAAGCCATAGAGAGATGCATCATTTGTGACTGTTGAGTAATGGTTAGGACCGAAGAGATCCATATGAAGCAATTCAAATGGTCGAGTAGTGGTCATGATAGTCTTCGCTGGATGCTTAGCCTTGGTCATCTTTCCAGCTTCACAAGCTCCACACAAGTGATCCTTGAGGAATTTGACATTCTCAATGCCAATGACGTGCTTCTTCTTCGCAAGCGTGTGCAAATTCCTCATGCCTACATGACCAAGTTGTCGATGCCATAGCCAGCCTTCTGAAGCTTTTGCATGTAGGCACACGGCTGGTTGCGGTCCTGTAGAGAAATCAAGAATATACAAGTCTCCTCTCCTAAAGCCTTCGAAGACTTTGGAATTGTCAGCTTCCATAACCACAACACAACGATACTTGCCAAAGACAACAACCATATCAAGATCACAAAGCATTGAGACAGACATAAGGTTGTATCCTAAGGACTCGACAAGCATGACTTTGTCCATGTGTCGATCCTTTGTGATCGCAACCTTACCTAGACCCAATACCTGACTTTTGCCTTTGTCAGCAAAGATGATATGCTTCAGATGCGATGGTGATAAGGGAGCATCCATCAATAGATTCTTGTCACCAGTCATGTTATTTGTACATCCACTATCGAGGACCCACTCAGTGGCTTTGGGTTGATCATCCTGCAGATGAATTAGTGCATCTTACGAACTTCATATACTTCATCAGTGAAGAATATGACATCACAATTCATCAGACCGATTTCATCAAGCAATGCAACAGTTAAAATAGTATGAGGACGTGAGAAATGAAATGTCATTTCTTCATGATTAGCCTGCGTCCTTTCAGGCACTTTTCAGGTCTCCAGCAAATTCTTCAGACGTTAAAGTACGTCTGGAGACCTGACCCTGCAGAAGATATTAGTTCTTTTTCTTCACCACCCACATCTGAAGGGGTGGCAAAGAGTTCATCACTCTACGAGCTCCATACGAGAAAGGTGGCATAGAAGCCAATCCATTCCGTTTCACATAAGAGGAGTTAGGGTAAGCATATGAATAAGCAGAGAAATTCTTCGAGGACTTATGAACATAATGATTAGAAGAATAATGCTCATATTCATAGCCCTTAGCTCTTCCCTACGAAACAGAGTTGTTAGCACGATGATGTTCATATGAGGACTTTGATCCTTTTGAGGAATATGATCCATGTGAGGAATTCGATCCGTATGAGGACTTGGATCCATATGAAGAATTTGGTCCATATGAAGAATTTGATCTGGGGTTCCTATTCTTCACAGGTGGTGTCATGAGGACATTCACCTGAAGACTGTCGAGGCACCTTTTGGGAACCCAGATTTTCTTCATAGGAGAACCGTTCCTGCAGTTAGTGCCAACATATCTAGCAAATACTTCACCATTCTGATTTTTAAACAGTTTATAGTTGGAGTCAAATGACTCATCAGAAGAATGAGAAGATTCACATGTAAAGCCAGATAAATTAGATGGATCAACTGGAGGTCCCTTTGCAGCAACCCATGAGTTTTTGGGGTACTGCTCAGGCTTCCAATATGTACAATCAGCATTGAGTTTCCTCTCAAAGGCAATACCCTCTTTCCTAGGGTTCCTGTTGAGGATCTGCTTTTTAAGCACATCACAAAGAGTCTGATGCCCTTTGAGGCTTTTGTACATGCCTGTCATGTACAATTCCTTCAGCCCTGCATCGTCAGTGCTACTAGCAGTGTCCTCAGATGAGGAATTAGTGATAGTAGAGACAGTTGAAGAATTTGTAGCATTAGAAGCATTTGAACATTCAGGTGAAGAATTAGCATATTCACGTTCAATGCATTTCAAACATGGAGGAACAAATTCTTCCTGAGCAGCGCTGATTTGTTGAGCAAGTAATGAATCGCGCTCCTTCTGAAGATCTTCATAACTCACTCTTAGCTTCTCAAGATCTTGCTTTTTTTGAAGAAATTCATAAGAAAGCTTCTCATGATCAGATAAGAGAGTGTTATGATGACCTTGAAGGTTGTCAAACCTAGTCTGAAGTCTCTGAAGATTTTCAATCAAGGTTTTAGTGCGATCCATTTCTTCACCCAACATATCATCACTTTTGTCTAGCATGTTTTGAACCTTTTCAAAAGCCCTTTGTTGTTTCACAGCAATCTTAGCAAGTTTAGAGTAGCTGGGCTTGAGGTTTTCATCAGATTCATTCTCACTAGATTCAGAGGAGGTATATTTGAGTACCTTGGAACCCTTTGCCATGAAGCAATAGGTGGGAGCGTAGTCATCATTGCCTTCATTAGCCTTGTTAGTGAAGCCATTTTCTTCAGAGTTGAAGATAGACTTGCTAACGAATGCAGTAGCGAGAGCTAGACTCGCTACTCCAGACTCGGACTCCTCAGATTCCTCCTCTTCCTCATGTTCCTCAGATTCAGCTTCAGAGTCCATTTCCTTGCCAATGAATGCCCGAGCCTTCTTAGAGCTGCTCTTCTTGTGAGATGAAGACTTTGAGGATTTTGATGATGAAGATTTTGAGGATTTCTTCTTTTTCTTCGCATCATCAAAACTGTAATCCTTGTATTTCTTCTTCTTTGATTCCTTTTCCCACTGAGGAAAATCTTGGATGTAGTGTCCAGGTTTCTTGCACTTGTGACAAAGCCTCTTCTTGTAGTCACTGGATGAGGAATCATTGCTCCTTGAGGGTCTTCCAAAGCGACCACGTCTTGAGAACTTCTGGAATTTCTTCACGAGCAGTGCTAGTTCATCGCTCAGTTCTTCAGGATCACCAAAGCTGCTGCCAGAGTCTTCATCTTCAGACTCAGAAACTGCCTTGGCCTTCAGTGCACGTGATCTGCCATAGCTCGAACCATAGAGATCTCTCTTTTTAGCAAGCTGGAACTCATGAGTATTTAGCCTCTCGAGGATATCAGCGGGATCAAGTGACTTGTAATCAGCACGCTCTTGTATCATCAATGCCAAGGTATCAAATGAGGAATCAAGCGATCTCAGCAGTTTCTTCACCACCTCATGGTCGGTGATGTCAGTGGCACCAAGTGCTTGAAGCTCATTTGAGATGTCAGTGAGGCGATCGAAGGTTTGTTGAACATTTTCATTGTCGAGTCTTTTGAAGCGGTTGAAGAGATTGCGAAGAACATAAACTCGAGAGTCACGCTGTGTTGAGACTCCTTCATTGACTTTGGACAGCCTATCCCAGATAAGCTTAGCAGTTTCCAAAGCACTCACTCTTCCATACTGTCATTTGCTCAGATGGCCACAAATGATATTCTTCGCTGGAGAATCGAGTTGCTTGAATCTCTTCACATCAGCAGCATTCAGAGAAGGTGTGACTAAGGGAACACCATTTTCCACAACATACCAGAGATCGTTATCAATTGCCTCAAGATGCATTCGCATCTTATTCTTCCAGTAGGGGTAGTCCGTCCCATCGAAGGTAGGACACCCAGCAGAGACCTTGATCATACCTGCGGTCGACATAACTAAAACTCCAGGCGGTTAAACCAAAATCACACAGAACAAGGGAGTACCTTGCTCTGGTACCAATTGAAAGTGCGTTATATCGACTAGAGGGGGTGAATAGGTGATTTTTATGAATTCTTCACTGAGGAATTTGCGGGTGAGGAAATTCCTTAGCGAAGAACTACTTGCAGCGGAATAAGTACTCAGAAGTAAACATAACAGAATACAAGCATGGTCATCATGATGAAATGAAGACAAGCACATAGTACAGAAAGCGTAAGCACAGGATAACACAAGATGAAGACAAACAGACTGAAGAAATTGAACTGGGGAAATTGAGAAAGTCTTCAGTCAAAGTCTTCAAACACAGATATGAATAAGTGCACAACACAGTTATGAGGAAATGAAAGAGTTGAGGAAATAGAACCAGTTGGCTTGGTGAAGACAATAATTTGGTAGACCAGTTCCAACTGCTGTCTCAGTTGTACGTCTGGTTAGGGCGGCTAGGTATTTAAACCTGAGGACACACAGTCCCAGACACCCAGTCCTGAACACGCAGTCCAGGACACTTAGTCCTCACCGTATTCCCCTTGAGCTAAGGTCACACAGACCTCGCCCAATCACTCGTGGTAAGTCTTCAGGTGACTTCCGAACCTTCACAAACTCGGTCACTCGGTGATCCACAATTTTCTCTTGGATGCTCTAGACCATGACGCCTAACCGTCTGGAAGAAGCACAGTCTTCAAAGGTAACAAGCGTCGGATCCACGCAAGATCAATCTCTTCAGTGATGCTCAATCACTTTGGGTTTGTAGGTGTTTGGGTTTGGGTTTTCCTCACTTGATGATTTTCGCTCAAAGTCCTCGGAGGATGGGATGCTCTCAAATGACAAGTGTCAGTTTCTCTCGGAGCAGCCAACCAGCTAGTGGTTGTAGGGGGCGGCTATTTATAGCCTAGGGAGCAGCCTATCATGATAAGACATAAATGCCCTTCAATGATATGACCGTTAGGTGGGTAGATATTTTGGGACAGCTGGCGCATAGCACAGCAACGGTCGGAAATTTGAGTATCAAATTCCTCAGGGCTATCATGTTCCTCACTGTGTAGGCAATTCGCACTGGCGAATTCCTAACTCCTCAGTCAGAACAAATTCCTCAGAGACCAGAAGAACTTCATCTCTGTCACTGAAGAATATGACTGAACTGTATGAGATTTCCAATGGCTTCACTCGAAGGGATTGGTAGGTGTAGGATTTTGAGTTGAGCATCACATGGAAATTTTTCCTTAGTATTTCCTCGACCCCCTTTGACAGTACGGTGTTTCCTATGACTCAAGAAAGAGAAAATGAAACTACAAAAACAAAAGTCTTCACGCTTCATGTTCCACAAATGAATACCAAGTCTTCAAGGTCACACCAATTTCTTCACTTTCAAAGTCTTCAGAAATCCAAAGTCTTCAGTCGAAGAACTTCATTTTTAGGGGTCGACTTTCTCTGTAAATATCAAACTCCTCATAGACTTATAGACCTGTGTACACTCATAAACACATTAGTCCCTTAACCTATAAGTCTTCAATACACCAAAATCACTAAGGGGCACTAGATGCACTTACAGAGAAGCATATAACCAAACCTACCCCAAATGGGACAAAAAATTTACCACAGCCTGTTGATGCCGCTCCATGATAGCATGCCAAGTTTCATGAATTTCAGACGAGTTTTGGATGTACAAGAATTTAAAAACAAGGTATATCAATGTTTTGCTGGCAATCAACGGTGCCCTGGTGTTTGAAATTCATTACCATTTCTTGTATGGGACCTAAGCATGCACCCAAGGACACATATTTGATTTTTCAACCAATTTATATGCACTGGAGCATGTGCATGTAGTTCAAATTTGAATTATGCACATAAATGCATTGAAAACTCAGTTAATGCATAAAACTGTCCAAACGAACCCCGAAAAATCACAAAAATTGACACAACACTCCTGTTGTTCTATTTTGACACGAGAAATTTTTTGAAAGCAATAAGAGGCAATGGATATCGTTTCGTCCCCAAAGGTGGTACGTTCCCTACCGAAACCATCATGCTTGTTGTGACAAGCTCTGATTTATGAGAAACATATACCGAGCAAATGGGACAAAAATTTTACCACGGCATGTTGATGCCGCTCCATGATAGCATGCCAAGTTTCATGAATTTCAGACGAGTTTTGGATTTACAAGAATTTAAAAATAAAGTATCTCAACGTTTTGCCGGCAATCAACGGTGCTCTGGTGTTTGAAATTCATTCCCATTTCTTGCATGGGACCTAAGCATGCAATCAAGGACACAGATTTGATTTTTTTCAACCAATTTATATGCATTAGAGCATGTGCGTGTAGTTCAAATTTGAATTATGCACATGAATGCATTGAAAACTCAGTTAATGCATAAAAATGTCCAAACGAACCCCGAAAAATCACAAAAATTGACACAACACTCCTGTTGTTCTATGTTGACACGAGAAAATTTTTGAAAGCAGTAAGAGGCAATGGATATCATTTCGTCCCCAAATGTGGGACGTTCCCTATCGAAACCACCATGCTTGTTGTGAGAAGCCCTGGTTTGTGAGAAGCATATACCCAAACCTGCCCCAAATGGGACAAAAAAATTACCACAGCATGTTGATGCCGCTCCATGATAGCATGCCAAGTTTCATGAATTTTAAATGAGTTTTGGATTTACTAGAATTTAAAAATAAAGTATCTCAACGTTTTGCCGGCAATCAATGGTGCTCTGGTGTTTGAAATTCATTCCCATATCTTGCATGGGACCTAAGCATGCAACCAAGGACATAGATTTGAATTTTCAACCAATTTATATGCATTAGAGTATGTGCGTGTAGTTCAAATTTGAATTATGCACATGAATGCATTGAAAACTCAATTAATGCATAAAAATGTCCAAACGAACCCCGAAAAATCACAAAAATTGACACAACACTCCTGTTGTTCTATGTTGACACGAGGAAATTTTTGAAAGCAGTAAGAGGCAATGGATATCGTTTCGTCCCCAAATGTGGGACGTTCCCTATCGAAACCATCATGCTTGTTGTGAGAAGCTCTGGTTTGTGAGAAGCATATACCCAAACCTGCCCCAAATGGGACAAAAATTTTACCACGTCATGTTGATGCCGCTCCATGATAGCATGCCAAGTTTCATGAATTTCAGACGAGCTTTGGATTTAATAGAATTTAAAAACCAGGTATCTCAATGTTTGCGGCCGAGTGACGCAGGCAGGGTGTTTGACATTCATTCCCATTTCTTGCATGGGACCTAAACATGCAACCAAGGACACAGATTTGAATTTTCAACCAATTCATATGCATTAGAGCATGTGCGTGTTGTTCAAATTTGAATTATGCACATAAATGCATTGAAAACTCAATTAATGCATAAAAATGTCCAAAGGAACCCTGAAAAATCCCAAAAATTGACACAACACTCCTGTTGTTCTATGTTGACACTAGGAAAAATTTGAAATCTTGAAGAGGCAACAGATATCGTTTCATCTAGAAAGGTGAAACCTTCCCTACCGAAACCATCACACTTGTTGTGAGAAGCTCCGGTTTAAGAGAAGCTTATACCCAAACCTGCCCCAAATGGGACAAAAAATTTACCATGGCATGTTCATGCCGCTCCATGATAGCATGCCAAGTTTCATGAATTCCGAATGAATTTTGGATTTACTAGAGTTACAAAAGCAAGTACGTCGGCATTTGCCAGAGAGCCATGGTACCATGGTGTTCGAATTTCATCCTCATTTCTTGCTTGGGATATAAGCATAAACCCATGGACACATATATGATTTTACAACCCATGTTGATGCACCGGAGCATGTGCATGTAGTTTAATTTTGAATTGTGCACCTGAAATGGCTAGAAAACCAATTTAATGTATAAAATGTTCAAAAGTACCCTGAATCATTCCAATTCTTTTATGACACACATATAGTTGCATGTTCATTGCAGATAAAAGGTCTAGCAATTCAAACACCATCCATTGCTGCTGTGACCCCATTATGTAATTCAAATCAAGATGAAAAATCAAGTAGATCGCACACAGTTTATATCACCAACTATGTGCGATGCAGCAAAAAATATCCTGGAGCACCGTCGGTGTATATATAGTATCCCTATGGCTTACACGAGAAGGTGCGTCGGCTACAGTCCACAGCCGGCATCTCAAGCACACTAGCTCGCTCCCCAAATATCATTTCGCTGTTCAATCGTTGCCGGTGAAAGATGGGCATGTGGACCCGCGTCATGAGGGCAACTTCGGTGTCCCACTCCGGCGAGAGCACGGCCGCAGACGCCATGCGCATGCTAACAAGGTGCATGAGCGCGGCTGCAATCTACGACCGGGCGGCCAAGGCAGCCCAAACGGCCGTTGTTGCTTCTCAGGTGGCGGCAGCAACATCTGCCTCGGGGATAGCAACCGGCGAGAGTGGCACAGCAGCTGTCCGTTCTGCAGCGGCGGCCTTAGCCTGATGGAGGCCGCCCACGACCATGTCGAGGCTGCCCACGCCCAGCTCGTGGCGGTCACCGCACAAATCGAACGAAGCTTCCGACAACGGTCGGCAACCCACGGCCGAAGAGTTGGTAATCGCCGAGAGCGTTCGAGCAGTCGTCCGTTCCTCCGCCGCATACCTTGCGACGACGGAGCCCGTCCAAGCCCAGATCGTGGCCGCCCACGCCCAACTCGTGGCGGCCTTTTCCAAAGAGATGGCGGACACGGATGGCGAGATGCTTGCCGAGTATGGTGCGATGGATGCCATGGAGCCCCTTCCCCAGTAGACCGTCGGGCGTGAGGTGGACATGGAGGTGGCGGCAGAGATCGACGAGCACCAGCCGTAGTACTAGTACTCTTTGTTTTGTTTAATTAAGAGTGCCGGTCTTTAATTTGTTAGAGTAATGTTTAGGTCAGCTAGCTCTGTTTAATTGCTGAACTTGCTCGATTAAGAAGTGTGGGTGTGCTGTAGTCTCCTTTGTGTACCCAAATTATGCAATGACGTGGATGACCACTGTAACCATGGAAATTCGAACCAAAATTTTTGACGTTCAAACTCATCACACACGGATTAAGCTATCTGAATCATTTGTGATGTTCACATATCGTACACAGTTCTGAATAAGGGACCGTGTCTAATGACACTTTGCGTGCCAGTTTTTTGGCTGAAGCGATTCCAAATTTTCGGCTTCCGCGGAAATATCTACCTCCCCGCCCCCTCCCCCTTATCAAAAGCCACATTTCCCATGTTTCCGCCTTCCTTTCCAAGTTGAAACCTTCACTCCTTGCTTACAGCGCCGCCTCCTCGCCGGCGACCGTCCTTCACGCTGCTTGGCCTCGTCTATCCAGGCAGGTAATCCACACCTGACCCCCATCCTCCTCCTCCTTCCACATCCCACATGCCCCGACCGCCATCCCGACACCTTCCACCCAAATCACTGACCCCTCCACCAAATAAGCGCCGCCCTAAGCCATGGTGCACACAGTTTAGTCAGGATCTCAAGGAGCATTTGGCAGCGGAGAAGCAAATCGCGCCCGCACGCGCGGATGAGGTCACGATGGCTGCCATTCGTGCCGACCCCGGGATCTTGGAGGAGCACCTTGCCATTTGCTAGCTACGTCGGTTAAGCATGCTTGGTTTACCCGTTGCGTGTGCTGCTCCTGCCTTTCCTTCACAAATTCTAGTGAATTGTGCTATCTAATTTTACCATGCAATCTGTTGCTCTAGTGTATATGTTCTATATGTCGTGCAGTGTGGTTCTCACTTATTAACTGTTTTGTTAATTAGTTGTCGTCTTTAGTTAACTGTTTGGTTCAATTCTACAAGATGTTCAATTCTTCAGGCTGCAATTTTGTATTGTGTTCCATGTGAGAAATAAATTGAATTTATCTTTACAAAATACATGAGAAACGAATACAATTGCTATATTTCCAAGTAGTCAAGCATGCTTGGTTTGGTTATACATTGTGCAATGTGGTGCTCAGTTAACATTTGGTTCATTTGTGTTGTGGTGTTTAGTTAACTGTTTGGTTCAATTCTGCAATGCGATGTTCAATAGTTGTGGGTGCATTCTGTTATTGTATACCATGTGAGGAATAAATTGAATTTGGTTGTAGTAAATACATGAGAAACAAATACAATTGCTATATTTCCAAGTTGTTAAGCATGCTTGGTTTAGTTAACTGCTTGGTTCAATTCTGCAATGCGATGTCCAATTGTCGTGGGTAGAATTTTGTATTGTTGTGCATGTGAGGAATAAATCGAATTCGGCTACACTTAATACATGAGAAACATATACAAGTGCTATATTTCCTAGTTCTTAATAATGCTTGGTTTGGGTAAATGGGTTTTCTATGTGGCTTCATTTAATCTGATGAATCTGCAATGTGCTTATTTTTCATCAACATATTTTACTGATAGCATGCGAACCCTTACTTAACCTGATGATTAACTACCTTATATGTGTTGCAGGGAAACAATGGGAAGCACTGAGGTTTGCAATCGAGGTTAGCACATGCATGGTCCATTGTCTAATAGCACATTATTGTGCAATTGCAGGAACCATTCTAATATTTAGGTTTTTAACAATTTGGTCTTGCACATGTAGGTCCTGCTGTCAGAGGTTTTGACCCACTGTTCGACCCTTTTTGCATATGGATAAATGAGTTGTCCACGAATATCAATCAAATCAAGAAACTCAGAAAGATTGTTAGGATAAAGAAATTAGCGACAAAAAAACACAAGATCTTTGTCTGCACAATGAAGAAGACATCAGTTCACTACAAGATGGTACTAACTATTATACCTTGCCTTTTTTATTTCTTTGCCCCATTTCCAATATAGAGAAGATATTTATGCACATCCTTGTTTTCAGGCCTTTCCAAAGCAGTTCACAGATGATTATCACTCAAACCACCTCTATGGTCAGGAGGCGAGAAAGGTTTCCATACAACACCCACGGTTCAATATTGAAGTGTTCCTGAAGAGGACGAAGGACGGACGGTCAATCATCCACAGGCACTGGCCTAAAGTTGCAAAGACCTTCAACATGAATGAAGGCTCAATATTCGCCTTCCACTTCAGCAGTTTTCCAGATGAGATGCATCTATCTATATACCGTCTATGATGCTAATTTCGAAAGGTTCTACATGTTGCATGTGCAACTTGGTGCTGGTGCAGTTGTGTAATGGGGTAGCTGAGTGCTGAAGCTATATCATGTTGTACTCTGATGTATTTCAATTATGAAATTTTGCTTCCTTAATATGGAAATGAAATATATTATGTGCTTAATATGAATGTCAATTAGATTAATAAATGGATTATTAAAAATAGGGCAATTAGCTTGCTAATGGCGAATTGTCCTGCTAATTGGGTTTTGCTATTGCAAATGGTTATTGAAAAAATACCGTGGGCAATGACATCAGGCAACGCACACAGTTTCTAGGAATAAACCGTGTTGGATCAATGAACAATCACACACGACTTTCTCTTGAAAGCTGTTTGCGTTAGGCCACCTTGCGCAAACGTTTACCACATAAAAATTGTGTGTGATGGACAGCCTTTGCCACACAGTTTCTTCTACGGACCGTGTGTGATGCATTCAATAACGCAAACGATTTAACGGGAAAAATTGTGTGTGATGTACCTGTGAACGGAAACATTTTCCTTGGAGCGACTGTGTGGGATGTACATACGAACGGAAACGTTTAGCGGGGACTGACTGTGTGGGATGTACTTGCGACCGGAAACAATTTCGCCTGTATAATTGTATTTTTTAGCTCTACTGTACGTATTTCCGTATTTGAGCGCTCGCCGGTCGCACACGACCTCATTTTGCCGAGCGTGTGTGCCAGGAGGGCATATCCCCGACGGTTTCTGGGTCGTGTGGGAGGGACCCCCTATCGCCCACACTCACTAGGCGACGGTTCCAAATGTCATCGCGGAAAGGGGTTAAAAACCGTTTGTATAGCAACGACGCGTACTAGTGCAAGCATGGCTTGATCATTATGAGAAAGCCGAGCATAAAAATTCTGGATAATAATTTCTCTTGAGAGCTCAAGATTGGGGCATGAATATAAAATTGACTTAAGCCTCCCCCAAGCTAGAGCTATACTTTCTCCTGCATGAGGCCAAAAATTATATATATAATTCCGATCACGATGAACTAGATGCGTAGGATACATTTTTTGATGGAACTCCAATTTCAATCGATTCCAATTCCAAGATCCAATATCATCGCATAGCCTATACCATGCTAATGCTTTTCCCTTCAAAGATAAAGGGAAAACCTTGTTCATAACTTCATCTCTGGGTAAACCTACAAGCTTGAACAATCCATAAATGTGTTCTACATATATCAAGTGCATATCAGGGTGTTCAGTTCCATCTCCCGCATAAGGACTATCTAGCAGTCGTTCTATCATACCTGAAGGAATTTCATATTCAATATTTTTAGTAGGTGCAGTAGGTTGCGGGGTAGCTAATTGTGGTTCCGGTCGAGGTGAAGATACCCCTAACAAAACCCTCAAAGGATTGTTTCCATAGTAACAAGTGACAATAAATTTCAGCACACTATATAAATGTTTCTTTACCAATTTCCACTTACCAAAGGCGCTTCACTCCCCGGCAACGGCGCCAGAAAATAGCCTTGATGACCCACAAGTATAGGGGATTAATTTTAGCTCTTTTCGATAAGTAAGAGTGTCAAACCCAACAAGGAGCAGAAGGAAATGGCAAGTGGTTTTCAGCAAGGTAATGTCTTCAAGTGCTGAAATTGTAAGTAGCAGAGTAGTTTGATAGCAAGATAATTCGTAACAAGAAACTAACGATAGTAGTAGCAAAAGTGCAGCAAGGTAGCCCAATCCTTTTGAGGCAAAGGATAGGCCAAAACGATCTCTTATGATAAGCAAAGCGTTCTTGAGGGTACACAGGAATTTCATCTAGTCACTTTCACCATGTTGGTTCGATTTGTGTTCGCTACTTTGATAATTTGATATGTGGGTGGACCAGTTCTTAGGTGCTGTTCTTACTTGAACAAACCTCCTACTTATGATTAACCCTCCCGCAAGCATCCGCAACTACGATAAAAGTATTAAGAATAAATTCTAACCATAGCATTAAACTTTTGGATCCAATCGGTCCCTTACGGAATAGCGCATAAACTGGGGTTTAAGCTTCTGTCACTCTCGCAACCCATCATCTAATTGCTACTCCACAATGCATTCCCTTAGGCCCAAATTGAAGGAAATATGCCCTAGATGCAATAATAAAGTTGTTATTTATATTTCCTTATATCATGATAAATGTTTATTATTCATGCTAGAATTGTATTAACCGGAAACTTAGTACGTGTGTGAATACATAGACAAAACAGAGTGTCCCTAGTATGCCTCTACTTGACTAGCTCGTTAATCAAAGATGGTTACATTTCCTGACCATAGACATGCGTTGTCATTTGATGAACGGGATCACATCATTAGAGAATGATGTGATGGACAAGACCCATCCGTTAGCTTAGCATAATGATCGTTTAGTTTTATTGCTATTGCTTTCATCATGACTTATACATATTCCTCTGACTATGAGATTATGCAACTCCCGAATACCGGAGGAACACCTTGTGTGCTATCAACCGTCACAACGTAGCTGGGTGATTATAAAGATGCTCTACAGATGTCTCTGAAGGTGTTTGCTGGGTTGGCATAGATCGAGATTAGGATTTGTCACTCCGTGTATCGGAGAGGTATCTCTGGGCCCTCTCGGTAATGCACATAACTATAAGCCTTGCAAGCAATGTGACGAATGAGTTAGTCACGGGATGATGCATTACGGAACGAGTAAAGAGACTTGCCGGTAACGAGATTGAACTAGGTATGATGATACCGACGATCGAATCTCGGGCAAGTAACATACCGATGACAAAGGGAAAGATCTTTGTAGAATATGTAGGAGCCAATATGAGCATCCAAGTTCCGCTATTGGTTATTGACCGGAGATGTGTCTCGGTCATGTCTACATAGTTCTCGAACCCGTAGTGTCTGCACGCTTAACGTTCGATGATGATTTGTATTATGAGTTATGTGATTTGATGACCGAAGTTTGTCCGGAGTCCCGGATGAGACCACGGACATGACGAGGGGCTGGTGCGCCCCCTATAGGGCCAGCCACGTGGGGAGAAAGGGAAAGGAGAGGAGGAAAAGGAAAGTATGAAGTAGGACTCCTACTTCCTTCCTCTCCCCCTCCTTCCTTTCCCCCTTGTCCAAATATGGTAGGGGGGCCGAATTGGACTATGGGCCCAAGTAGGATTCCTCCTACTTGGGCGCGCCCTAGGCTACCTCCCTCCCTCTCCCTCCTTTATATACGTGGGGAGGGCACCCCTAGAATACACATCAATTGTTCCTAGCCGTGTGCGGCGCCCCCCTCCATAGTTAACAACTCGGTCATATCGTCGTAGTGCTTAGGCGAAGCCCTGTGCCGGTAACTTCATCATCACTGTCACCACGCCGTCGTGCTGACCGAACTCTCCCTCGTCCTCAACTAGATCAAGAGCTCGAGGGACGTCACGTGCTGAACGTGTGCTGAACACGGAGGTGTCGTACGTTCGGTACTTGGATCGGTTGGATCGTGAAGACGTTCGACTACATCAACCGCGTTACTAAACGCTTCCGCTTTCGGTCTACAAGGGTACATGGACACACTCTCCCCGCTCGTTGCTATGTTTCTCCTAGATAGATCTTGCGTGAGCGTAGGAATTTTTTTGAAATTGCATGCTACGTTCCCCAACACAAATATGGTGAAGTGTCATGTAGTCGACGTTCACATGACACCACTAAGGGAATCACAACATACATACTACCAAAATATCGAACAGATATCAAGTTCACATGATTACCTGCAACCTGATTTCTCCCGTGACCTCAAGAACAAAAGTAACTACTCACAAATGATAATCATGCTCAAGATTAGAGGGGTATTAAATAGCATATTGGATCTGAACGTATAATCTTCCACCAAATAAACCATATAGTAATCAACTACAAGATGTAATCAAAACTACTAGTCACCCACAAGCACCAATCTATAGTTTTGGTAACAAGATTGAACACAAGAGATGAACTAGGGTTTGAGATGACATGGTGTTGTTGAAGATGTTGATGGAGATAGCCCTCCCCAAGATGGGAGAGTTGTTGGTGATGATGATGACAATGATTTCCCCCTCCGGGAGGGAAGTTCCCCTGGTGAAATCGCTCTGCCGGAGGGCAAAAGTGCTCCTGCCCAAGTTCCGCCTCGAGACTGCGACGCTCCATCCCGAAAGTCTTCTCCTTATTTTTTCTAGGTCAAAATGACCTATATACCAGAAGATGGGTACCGGAGGTGGGCCTGGGTGAGAACAACCCACCAGGGCGAGCCTGGGCTCCCTGTCGCGCCCAAGTGGGTTGTGCCCACCTGGTGGGCCCCCTCTGGTAGTTATTTGCTCCAATATTCATCATATATTTGTTAAAAAATCTTCGTGAAGTTTCAGCTTGTTTGGAGTTGTGCAGAATAGGTGGCCCAACGTAGCTTTTCCAAGTCCAGATTTCCAGCTCCCGGAATTCTCCCTCTTTGTGTATACCTTGCATATTATGAGAGAAAAGGCATTAGAATTACTCCAAAAAGCATTATTATGTATAAAAACATCATAAATAACGGTAGGAAAACATGATGCAAAATGGACGTATCACACCCCTCCCACCTCTCACTCGCCGCCACCCGAGGAGGTCGTCGGGCAAGCCTGCATGGCCGCCGGTGATGGTGGTGGCTGGGATCTCACTGTTCCAATTCTCTCATGGAGGGTAGTAGTCGCCGGGGCAGCGGCCCTGGGTGGTGATGCGATGGCGTCTTGATTGCAGGCGGCCCTCATTGGTCCTGGTGGCCAGCTCCCTTGGCCGCTCGGGCGGTGAGGCTCCTGGTGGTTGGTGGTCACGGCGGGGGCCTTCTTCTTTGTCAGGTCTAAAGGTACGACTCCTCCCCCTTTTCTGGATCACTCCTCACCCATACTGGTGCACGAAGACCTTGGCTGCAGGAGCCCTTGTTGGTGAGGCGCTGGTGGCACGGGTTTGGGTCCGGGGGGAACCCTTGGCAGGCTATTCCGGCCTCGGCTGCGGCGCCGCCCAAGGGCACCGCTTTCCTCCTTAGAAGCACCGTTGAGGACCCTTCCTCCCACCCCTACCCTGCTCCCGAGAGAAAGCTCATAATCCACTCCGGATTAGGCGTCGTCCTCGTCAGTGGTTATGGTTGAGTGGTTCTTTGGAGCAGAGGCGTCTGACAGCTGGGAGGTTCTCTCTATGGTGGTGAGCGATGTCATGTCCTACATATCCGACATCATCTTTGGTGGTGCTTTCTTGCGTGGTGTGTGGCTTTCTGCCCCAACGGGCCGGCATCACCAATCTTGGGTGGTAGGGGATTGGGTTCCTCTTCCTGGGGCAGCAATCCAGCCGCGACATCGAGTACCTGGTTCTTCTCTATGATGTATAATTCTGTTCTCGAGATGCTCATTGTCATGGCCTAGCTGATGCGGAGCATCCTACGGGCATCACCATTTCAAGAGTCTGTTTGGCAAGGGACACATGCCACATTGATACGTCTCCAACGTATTTGCTTTTCCTAACGTTTTTCCTCTTGCTTTGAACTCTAATTTGCATGATTTGAATGAAACTAACCCCAGACTGACGTTGTTTTCAGCAAAACTACCATGGTGTTGTTTTTGTGCAGAAATAAAAGTTCTCGGAATGGAACGAAACTTTGCGAGGAATTTTTATACCAATAAAGAGAATTTCTGGAGCCAAGACCCACCAGAGAGGGACACCTGGGTGGGCACAACCCACCAGGGCACGCCCCCTCTCCTAGCGTGCCCAGGTGGGTTGTCCCCACCGGGTGGCCCCGCAGACCTTGAAACCGATGCTATAAAATCCTATTTTTCCAGAAAAAAATCAGGAGAAAGAATTATCGTGATCCACGAGACGGAGCTGCCGTCACCTCCTGTTCTTCATCGGGAGGCCAGATCTGGAGTCCATTTGGGGCTCCGAAGAGGGGGATCTTCGTTCTTCGTCATCACCAACCCTTCTCCATCGCTAATTCCATGATGCTCCCCACCGGGAGTGAGTAATTCCTTCGTATGCTCGCTGGTCGGTGAGGAGTTGGATGAGATTCATCATGTAATCGAGTTAGTTTTGTTAGGGCTTGATCCCTAGTATCCACTATGTTCTAAGATTGATGCTGCTATGACTTTGCCATGCTTAATGCTTGTCACTTTGGGCCCGGGTGCCATGAACTCAGATCTGAACCGTTTATGTTTTCATCATTATATCCATGTTTTAGATCCGGTCTTGCAAGTTATAGTCACCTACTACGTGTTATGATCCGGCAACCCCGGAGTGACAATAGTCGGGACCACTCCCGGTGATGACCGTAGTTTGAGGAGTTCATGTATTCACTATGTGCTAATGCTTTGTTCTGGTTCTCTATTAAAAGGAGACCTTAATATCCCTTAGTTTCCAATATGGACCCCGCTGCCACGGGAGGGTAGGACAAAAGATGTCATGCGAGTTCTTTCCATAAGCACGTATGACTATTTATGGAATACATGCCTACATTATATTGACGAACTGGAGCTAGTGTCGTATCGCCCTAGGTTATAACTGTCTCATGATGAATATCATCCAACAAGTCACCGATCCAATGCCTACGAATTTATCTTATATTGTTTTGCTAAGTTACTACTGTTATCATCGCTGTTACACTTGATACAAAAATACTATTATCACTGTTACCGTTACCAGCACTGCTGTTACTACTATCAAAACGATCATATTACTTTGCTACTGATTACTTGTTGCAGATAATAATCTCCAGGTGTGGTTGAATTAACAACTCAGCTGCTAATACCTTCAAATATTCTTTGGCTCCCCTTCTGTCGAATCTATAAATTTGGATTGAATACTCTACCCTCGAAAACTGTTGCGATCCCCTATACTTGGGTTGTCAAGACCTCTTTCTGGCGCCGTTGCCGGGGAGCATAGGTATATTTGTTGAGTCACTTGGGATTAATATCAATTTATCACTAAGAAGAATCTGAAGGATACTAAGACTACTATTTTTCCCTCAAACACTACTGCAGGATGCTGCTAACGTGACACTACGATCAGAGACCCTTCGACGAAACTGTGTGCGATGCAATAATCGCAAACGGTGGTGTAAAAGAACCGTCAAAAAAGGTGCAAAAATTTTGTGATGCAGAGCCATCAAACACGGTTCAGATTTTAGTTGCGTGTGGGATGCAGGGCATACGGTTCAGTCCAATGAACTGTTTGCGATGAGGCGGAACAAAAGAAACGGGCAGCCTGATGAAGGCGCATGCGATATACAGCATACGGTTCACTCAGATGAACTGGCTGTGATTAGGCAACACAAAAGAAGCGGTCAGCCAGATCAAGGTGTGTGCGATTGAGGGTATACGCTTCAGAAGGATTAACTGTTTGTGATTAGGCAACAGAACAGAAACGGGTCAGCCAGATCAAAGTGTCTGCGATTGATGGCATGCACTTCACATGGATGAACTGTTTGCGATTAGCCACAACAAACTGAAATAGTTAGATAGATCAACGTGTGCGCTAGACGGGCACACATTCTAATTAAAAGAAGCATGCGCGATGGTAATAACGAGCGTGCACGGTTGTTGGAACAAGACGTGTGCTGACATTGCCTATTGTGGTGCACCCTATGGTGCAAACGCCACGTATGCGGCCGAGAAGGCGTACGTGCCCATGTTACGCCTTCCAGGAATAGTGCCGCACTTATAACCATCAGTAAATTTTGAGCATGCGTCCCGTCACATTCCAAATTGCAAACCTGATCACACAGATCAAAACCTAAACGGTTTCCCACTTAGGAGCGTATTACTACTCGGTTATAAATACTACTACTCCAAGATGACTGCACATTCCTCCTCAACTCCTCATCCAAAAAACAAACAAGTCATTCATCATCGTTCCCTTTGCGTCTGCCATGGTCAGCGTGAGTTCTGGGTCGAGAGATTGCCACCAGGGAGATGTGAGAATGGAAGCAGAAGCACGAGAGATGTCCCGCCTCGCCGCGACCATAGCCGACATGTCCCGCCGCGCGGCCGTACCAGCACAGAGGTCCCGCCGCGCCGCCGAAGTAGCACGCAGGTCCCTCCGCACCGTCGATGCGGCAGACTGGTCTGGCCGCATCGCGGAAGGAGAAGAGATGTCCCGCCACGCTGCGAATGCAACAGAGATGTCCTCCCGCGTCGCGGTAGCCTGGGGAAATGTCTCGCGGGCAGGCGAGGACTCTTATAGGCGCATGCATGCGATCATCCATAGCCTGATGGATCAGATCTCCAGCTGGGCGAGGTTGCAGGACGACATGAAAGCCTCTTTTGAAGAGGCTACCGGCGTCATCCGACAACTAAATGAGAGCAATGCGAAGCTCCGGGCCGAGCGCGGCCTGCTGTGGGCGAAGATCGTCAGAAGTGCGAAGCAGCAGGAGGAGACCACTGCCTTGTTGAAGAGGACCGACGTCATCGTCGAGAAACTTATGAACGAGAATGCCATGCTGCGCATCGAGCGCGGAAGGCTGGTGGAGGGATTTGTGGATGCTCTCAAGCAGCATCTTGAGGACAGGAAAGAGCTCATCGCCGCTCGCCGCGGAGACTAGTTCCCGCGACCTGCAGCAACATAGAGATCAGCGAGCCAGATCGTTGTCTTCCTTCTTTTTTTGCCCTTGTGTATTTCGGGCGTTGCTGCATATGGCTTTTTTAATTCTGTTCCTAAATATGTAAGACAATTAATATCCAATGTCATTGTCCTTATATTCATCATGCTTGCTATAAGTCACAGTCGATGCTATATAGGTCCGTCAGATCTTACATCAAGATCCGTGCAAAACTTTCTTTTCAGATTTTCATTTTTCTCTCTTAAATCTCAGTCCAGTGAGACATATAGCCACGCCGTAGAACAGGGGCTCAGGCGCCATTAATGGAGACGTTGGAGGGAGGTGCGCGGTGGGTAGCAGACAAAGGGCTCTCCTCTCGATGAGCACGCGCAGGGGTCTGATCGCACGCCTCCCGTACTCAAATAGCTACCACGCACAGCACCTCCTAGCCAATAAAAAAAAGGGGACGCGTGGCCGCACGTAATTGGTAAGTAGAACGCCCACGGTTTCAATAATACTTGTGTTTCCGATTTGTAACGTGACAACACTTGTTCCAAAATGACTTTGTTGATTGTTAATGTGTGCGCCTTCACAAATCGGACAGAAAATTACCACAACATGTTGGTGCCATGTCATGACACCATGCAAAGTTTCATGATTTTCAGGCGTATTTTGGATTTACAGGAATTTAAAAACCAATTTTCTCAATCTTTCCGACCGAGCCACGACGCCCAGATGTTTGAATTTCATTCCCATTTCTTCCATGTAACCTAGAAGTTCACCCAAGGACACACATGTGATTTTTTAAACAATTTTGGTGCACTAGAGCCTGTGCTTGTAGTTCAAATTTGAATTATGCACATTAAATGCACACAAAATCAATTAATGTATAAAAAAGGCCAAACAAACCCGGAATAATTCCAAATTTTAGCACGATACTTCTATTTGGTCTTATCTGCCTGTGTAAAAAAATTAAGGCGGGAGAAGGCAGTGTACGTATGTCGTTTCGCACACGGGGGTGACACGTTCCCTCTCGGAACCACGAGCCTTCTTGAGGGAAGCTCCGGTTTGCAAGAAGCTTACACCAAAGCTTGTCCCAATTCGGCCAAAAAAATTACCGCAGCATGTTGGTGCCATGTCATGACACCATGCCAAGTTGCATGATTTGCAGGAATGTTTTGGATTTATAGGAATTAAAAAACTAAGTTTCTCAATCTTTCCGTCCGAGCCACGACGCCTAGATGTTTGCATTTCATTCCCATTTCTTGCTTGGGACCTATAAATTCACGCAAGGACAGACATCTGACTTTTCAACCAACTTTGGTGCACTGGAGCATTTGCTTGTAGGTCAAATTTGAATTATGCACATTAAATGCCCAGAAACTCAATTAATGTATAAAAAAGGCCAAACGAACCCGAAATAATTCCAAAATTTAGCACGATACTTCTATTTGGTCTAATCTGCCTGTGTAAAAAAATTAAGGCGAGAGAAGGCAGTGTACGTATCTCGTTTCGCACACGGAGGTGACACGTTCCCTCTCGGAACCACGAGCCTTCTTGAGGGAAGCTCCGGTTTGCAAGAAGCTTACACCAAAGCTTGTCCCAATTCGGCCAAAAAAATTACGGCAGCATGTTGGAGCCATGTCATGACACCATGCCAAGTTTCATGATTTTCAGGCGTGTTTTGGATTTACAGGAATTAAAAAACCAAGTTTCTCAATCTTTCCGGCCGAGCCACGACGCCAGATGTTTGAATTTCATTCCCATTTCTTGCATGGGACCTATAAATTCACACAAGGACACACATGTGACTTTTCAACCAACTTTAGTGCACTTGAGCATGTGCTGTAGTTCAAATTTGAATTATGCACATTAAATGCGCAGAAACTCAATTAATGTATAAAAAGGTCAAATGAACCCGGAATAATTCCAAAATTTAGCACGATACTTCTATTTTGTCTAATCTACCTGTGTAAAAAAATTAAGGCGGGAGAAGGCAGTGTACGTATCTCGTTTCGCACACGGAGGTAACACGTTCCCTCTCGGAGCCACGAGCCTTCTTGAGGGAAGCTCCGGTTTGCAAGAAGCTTACACCAAAACTTGTCCCAATTTGGCCAAAAAATTTACCGCAGCATGTTGGTGCCATGTCATGACACCATGCCAAGTTTCATGATTTTCAGGCGTGTTTTGGATTTACAGGAATTAAAAACCAAGTTTCTCAATCTTTTCGGCCGAGCCACGACGTCCAGATGTTTGAATTTCATTCTCATTTCTTGCATGGGACCTATAAATTCACGCAAGGACACACACGTGAATTTTCAACCAACTTTGGTGCACTGGATCATGTGCTTGTAGTTCAAATTTGAATTATGCACATTAAATGCCCAGAAACTCAATTAATGTATAAAAAAGGCCAAACGAACCCGAAATAATTCCAAAATTTAGCACGATACTTCTATTTGGTCTAATCTGCCTGTGTAAAAAAATTAAGGCGAGAGAAGGCAGTGTACGTATCTCGTTTCGCACACGGAGGTGACACGTTCCCTCTCGGAACCACGAGCCTTCTTGAGGGAAGCTCCGGTTTGCAAGAAGCTTACACCAAAGCTTGTCCGAATTCGGCCAAAAAATTACCGCAGCATGTTGGAGCCATGTCATGACACCATGCCAAGTTTCATGATTTTCAGGCATGTTTTGGATTTACAGGAATTAAAAACCAAGTTTCTCAATCTTTCCGGCCGAGCCACGACGCCAGATGTTTGAATTTCATTCCCATTTCTTGCATGGGACCTATATATTCACCCAAAGACACACATGTGATTTTCCAACCAACTTTGGTGCACTGGAGCATGTGCTTGTAGTTCAAATTTTAATTATGCACATTAAATGCCCAGAAACTCAATTAACGTTAAAAAAGGCCAACCGAACCCGAAATAATTCCAAAATTTAGCACGATACTTCTATTTGATCTAATCTGCCAGTGTACAAAAATTAAGGCGGGAGAAGGCAGTGTACATATGTCGTTTCGCACACGGAGGTGACACGTTCCCTCTCTGAACCACGAGCCTTCTTGAGTGAAGCTTCGGTTTGCAAGAAGCTTACACCAAAGCTTGTCCCGATTCGGCCAAAAAATTTACCGCAGCATGTTGGTGCCATGTCATGACACCATGCCAAGTTTCATGATTTTCAGGCATGTTTTGGATTTACAGGAATTAAAAAACCAAGTTTCTCAATCTTTCCGGCTGAGCCACGACGCCCAGCTGTTTGAATTTCATTCCCATTTCTTGCATGGGACCTATAAATTCACCCAAAGACACACATGTGATTTTTCAACAAACTTTGGTGCATTGGAGCATGTGCTTGTAGTTCAAATTTGAATTATGCACATTAAATGCCCAGAAACTCAATTAATGCATAAAAATGCCAAACAAACCCGGAATAATTTCAAATTTAAACACGACACTCATGTAGTAGTTGCAAGTTCACTGTACGTAAATGTTCTAGCAATTCAAACACCATCCTTTCCCTTCGTAACACCATTTTTGTCTTTCAAAACATAATGAAAAAATCAGGTATACCACAAACAATTTACTAGAAAGAATCGTGTGGGATGCGATATAAAATATCTTGGCGCACCGTCTTGTCTGGCTTACGCAAGAAGCTTCGTCGTCTACAGTCCACCGCCCCCGCTTGAACCACACTTGCGCGCCAGTTTCTTGCGGCACCGAGCGAAATTTTTTTGCCATCACGGAAATATCTATCTCCCCGCCCCCTCCCTCCTACCAAAAGCCACATTTCCACTGTTCCTCTTTGCTTTCCAAGTTCAAACCTTTACTGCTGCTTACTGGCAGCTCAGCCTTCTCGCCGGCGACCCTTCTTCTTGCAGCGCCGCCTCCTCGCCGGCGACCCTTCTTCTTGCAGCGCCGCCTCCTCGCCGACGACCCTTCTTCTTGCTGCACGGCCTCCTCACTTCCGACCCTTCTTCTTGCTGCGCGGCCTCGTCGATATGGTCAGGTAATCCACACCCCACCCACACCATCCTCCTCCTTTCCCGTCCCACATGCCCCGACCGATGGCGCGACACCTTCCACCGAAATCACTGCCCCCCTCCTCCAATTAAGCGCCGCCCACAGCCATTTTGCACGCAGTATAACATGGAGCTCACTAGCATGCGGCCGCACGCGCGCACGAGGTCGCTATGGCTGCCATGTGTGTCGACCGCCAGATCTTGGAGGAGCACCTCGTCTTCGGGGCCACCGTCGACACCGCCACACGGTTGTCTACTTTAAAATACAGTTCGTGCTATTTTCTCGGGGCCACCGCCAGTGCCTTCTAGTGATTTGTCCTCTATAATGTTAATATGCAATCTGATGTTCAGTTAACAGTTTGGTCCTCTGAAATGTAATGTTCAGTTAACACTTTGGTCCAACAATTGCTACATTTTGTAGTACTGTTCTCAAGCATTCTTTGTTTTGTTAACTGTCTTATCTTCTAGTACATGTTTCTATTCTGCAATGTCATGCTCAGTTAACTATTTTGGTTCATTTGGTATGCTGTCCATTTAACTGTCTGGTTCAGTTCTGCACTTTGATTTTCATTTTCTGTGGGTACAATTTTGTATTGTTATGCATGTGACACCAATCGAATTTGGCTGTACTCAATACATATTCTACTAATAGTATGGCAACTCTCAGTTAACCTGATCAAGATCTTCCTTATGTGTGTTGCAGGGAAACAATGGGAGACACTGCGGTTTACCATCGAGGTTTGTGCAAGCAGGGTCCTTTGGCTAATAGCACATTCTTGTGCAGTTGCAGGAATCATTCCAATATTTAGGTTTCTTACAATTTGGTCTTGCACATGTAGGTCCTGCTGTCAGAGGCTTAGACCCACTGTCTCGACCCATTTTGCATATGGGGAAATGAGATGTCCATGAATATCAGTCAAGTTAAGAGAACTCAGAAAGATTGTTAGGATGAAGAAACCTGCGACGAATAACAGCAAGATCTTTGTTTGCACAATGAAGAAGACATCAGTCAACTATAGGATGGTACCAACTCTTTTACCTTGTTTTTACCCCTTGCGCCATTTCAAAATTTACAACAGTGATTTATGCATAGCTTTGTTTTCAGTACTTTTCAAAGCAGTTCACTGATGATTACCTCTCAAACCACCTGCATGGTCAAGAGGCGAGGAAGGTATTCATTCAACACCCACGGTACAATATTGAAGTCTTGCTGAAGAGGCCGAAGGTTGGGCGGGCAATTATCCATAGCCACTGGCCTAAAGTTGCAAGGACATTCAACATCACTGAAGGCTCAATATTTGCCTTCCGCTTCTGCAGTTTCCCAGATGAGATTCAACTGTCTATTTACCGTGTATGATGCTACTTTCCAAAGGTTTTGATGCTGCATGTGAAACTTGGTGCTGTTGTGTAATGGCGTAACTGAGTGCCCAAGCTATCTAATGTAATTCGATTATGAAATCCTAGTTGCTTTTATATGGATATGAAATATCTGGCGTGTTTTATAAGAAATATCGGTTTGATTAGTACATGGATTATCGATAATAGGCTAATTACCCTGCTTATCGGGGTTTCTATTGCAGAGGTTACTCAGACAACACCGTGGGCAATGAACTCAAACAACCCGCACGGTTTCTAAAAAGTAGGCGTGTTCGATCAACTAACAATCACACACGGCTTCCGGCAGCGAATTATTTGCGTTGGGCCACCTTGCACAAACGTTTCCACACAAAGAACTGTGTGATATACATACCTACGGAAATGTTTTTCTAGGATTCACCATGTGGGATGTACATACCTACGGAAATGATTTTCTGGGATTCACCGTGTGGGATGTACATACCTATGAAAATGATTTTCTGGGATTCACCGTGTGGGATGTACATACCTACAGAAATGATTGGGTTTTGATGCCTCGCCCGATCACACATGAGCTCATTTGGTGTCCCAGGAGGGCCTATCCCTGACGGTTTCTGGGTCGTGTGGGAAGGACCCCCCTATCACCCACACTCACTTGGCGACGGTTCCAAATGTCGTCGCGGAAAGGGGTTAAAAACCGTTTGTATAGCACGGCGCTGTACCAGTGAAAGACGAGGGGAGGTAAGGAACTGCCATCCAGTTCTGCTTTAGATTCACCTTCTGTTATAAGTAAACTTGCAACACCACCACATGTTATCAATTATAATATGTCGCAAGTTATTGATGATGCTAGTACCTTGCTTGATAATGATGATGTGCCACTTGGTGAATTTCTTGATGAACAAATTGCTAGAGTAATACAACATGATGTTGTTGATTCTGATGATGAGCTTGAAACTGAAACTCCTGAAACACCTGCTAGAACTAGCCTTCCTAGATATGAATTGCCTAAGGTATGGAAGGTTATGTTATGAATGAGGAGACAACTAGAGATATTCTTGCTTGTAGGGATAGAGATGATCTAGAGAAATTACTATACAAGTAAAAGAAAAATCTTTGAATGCTAGAATGAAATGTGATCCTAAATTTGCTACTTCACCTATCTTTATTGATGATAAGGATTATGAATTCTCTGTCAACCTAGAGTTGATTACTTTGGTTGAATCTGATCCTTTCCATGGTTATGAAACTGAAACTGTTGTGGCACATCTTACTAAGTTGAATGACATAGCCACCCTTTTTACTGATGATGAGAAGACTCGCTATTACTTTATTCTCAAATTATTTCTGATCTCATTAAAGGGTGATGCTAAAGCTTGGTACAATACTCTTGCTTCTGGTTGTGTGTGTAGTCCCCAGGATATGATTTATTACTTCTCTGAAAAATATTTCCCTGCTCATAAGAAACAAGCTGCCTTACAGGAAATATTTAACTTTGTGCAAACTAAAGAAGAGAGTCTCCCACAAGCTTGGGGGAGGCTTTGCCAATTACTTAATGCTTTGCCTGATCATCCTCTTAAGAAAAATGAAATACTTGATATCTTCTATAATGGACTAATCGATGCTTCTAGGGACTTCCTAGATAGTTGTGCCGGTTGTGTTTTCAGGGAATGAACTATTGGTCAAGCTGAAGAATTATTGAATAATATATTGAAAAATTATGATGATTGGAATCTTCCTGAACCACCGCCTAAACCCACTCCGAAGAAGAGGGGCATATTATATCTCAGTCCTAAAGATATGCAAGAGGCAAAGAAATCTATGAAGTAAAAAGGTAATAAAGCTCAGGATGTTAAAAATTTACCTCCTATTGAAGAAATACATGGGCTTAATACACCACCACTGCCTAAGGTGGTCGAGGTAAATCCTTTAATGAAGTTCAATGATAATGACAATCCTCACAATATGCATCCTAGACAATGCCTTTATGAGTTTGAAAACTACATTAGAAAACAAGATCACTTCAATGCAAATGTTATGAAACAATTGAAATATAATTCTGATATGATTGCTCGCTTGAGTGACTTGTTATTTAGAATCTCAAATGATGTTAGAGGTGTTGGAAAACATGCTTCAATGGTTCAAACTCAGCTAGAACAAGTTGCTAAATCAAAAAGAGAAATGCTTGATGAAATGAATAATAATATACATGACTTTGCTGTTAGAGTTGCAACTAGAGGAGGTAAAATGACTCAGGAACCACTTTATCAAGAGGGACACCCAAAAAGAATTGAACAAGATTCACAAATAAATAACACTAGTGCACCTAGTACTTCTAAAAAGAAAAATAAGAAGAAAAATGATAGGACTTTGCATGCTTCTAATGAACCTGAAATAGAAAAACCTCCTGATAATGATAATGATGTCTCTCTTTCTGATGCTGAAACTCAATCTGGTAATGAACATCCACCTAGTGGTAATGAAAAAGATAATGCTGATGTTCATCAAGATACTCAACCAAACAATGAAAAAGAACTAGATAATGATGTTGAGATAGAGCCACTTGTTGATCTTGATAACCCACAACCTAAGAATAAAAGATATGATAAAAGAGACTTCATTGCTAGAAAACACGGTAAAGAAATAGAACCGTGGGTTTAAAAACCTATGCCTTTTCCACCCAAGTCAACTAAAAAGAAAGATGATGAAGAATTTGAACGCTTTGCTGAACCGAGGCCAGTCTTTTTGCGTACTCGCTTGACTGATATCTTGAAGATGCCCCCTTATGCAAAGTATATGAAAGACATCATCACTAATAAGAGAAAAATACCGGAACCTGAAATCTCCACTATGCTTGCTAATTATACTTTCAAAGATGGAGTACCTAAAAAACTTGGAGATCAGGGAATACCAACTATACCTTGCTCCATCAAAAAGAATTATGTGAAAACTGCTTTGTGTGATTTAGGAGCTGGTGTTAGTGTTATGCCTTTCTCTTTATATAAAAGACTTGACTTGAATAACCTCACACCTACTGAAATATCTTTGAAAATGGCTGACAAATCAACTGCCATACCTATCGGTATCTGTGAGGATGTGCCCGTTGTTGTTGGTAATGTTACTATTTTAACTGACTTTGTTATACTTGAGATGCCCGAGGACGACAATATGTCGATTATCCTTGGTAGACCCTTCTTGAATACTACAAGGGCTGTTATTGATTGCAATAAAAGCAAGGTCACTTTTCATATCAATGGTAATGAGCATACGGTGCACTTTCCGAAGAAACAATTCCAAGTGAATGGTATTAATGTTATTGAAAAATCTCCGACAATCACTATTGGAAGTTTTCAAATACCTCTACCTACTGTGAAAAAGAATTATGAAATGCTTATTGTTGGGGACATTCATATCCCCATTGAGTTAACTTAGTGATTTACGAAAGTTCTTCAGTTTCATGCTAATCGAAAGTGGTTGTTAATAAGACTTGAGCAACCTTATTAATGAATCAATTTTGAGAGGTATGAAGTTGATGAATTTAGTAAGCACTACCTTCTGTCCCTACTTTTTGTTTTCTGTTTTTATTAGTTAAATAAAATAAAATGCCATGTTTTGTCTGTTTTCTGAATTTCCCGTGCAATAAAAAATGACCAAAAATAAATGTTCTCAGAATGCTCTGAAAATTTAATACGATTTTTCTGAATATTTAAGAATTTCTGGTGCAAATAATATCAGAGGGAGGTGCACCAGGTGGGCACAACCCACCTGGGCGCGCCAGGACCCCCAGGCGCGCCCTGGTGGGTTGTGGTCCCCACATGGGCCCCCTCACTTATCTCTTCACATCACATCATCACTTACCTCCAAAAAAATCTCCATTGCTCTCTCTCCCGTGTTCTTGCTCTCAAACCCGTGGATTTCAATCTCTTTGCTCGAAGCTCCATTTCCAAAACTGTTTCGGAGGATTGTTGCTTGGTATGTGACTCCACCGTTTGTCCAATTAGTTTTTGTTTTAGTGGTTTATATTTTGAATAATTACCTACTCTTGGTGCTGCTGTAGATGAGCTTGCATGTTGAATTCTTAGAGTTCTAAGTAGTTTGAATGCTTGCTATGGCCTCTATGTATCCCTATGAGTAGTTGTTATCAATTTTGTGAAGTTTTGTTGAGAAAAATTTGTGGACTAAAAATTTCAGAATTTTTGTTCATAGGAAAAGGATGAATATCTTTAGGAAGTTTGCTTCTAAGAAGAACTCCAAGGGTGTTATTGGGGAGTCATCTAACAATGATCTCCATCCTCGGAGGTTGGCGGAGGTATGGCCGTGCGAATGGCCGCACAACCAGTTCATGGAAGAGGCTGGAATCCTTCAGGAGTTCACACAATATGCTGCTAATGCCAGCCTCACCGACTTCATCGTAGATGAGTGTGACCAGCATCAAATCCTCACAAACATATTTGTTCAAAGTTTTACTTTCCTTCCTAGGAATAATCCTCCTGAAGTTCGGTTTTATTTATATGTTGAAACCCATCAGATACCACTTACTGAATTTTGTAACATATGTATGATCCCTTCTGACGGGAGCTTAGCTAAGCCTAGGCCGGCAGAGTTTGAGGCCTTTTATCGCACCTTGACAGAGGGAGATGAGAGAGGGGTGTCAGCTATCACTGCCGCTGTCTTGCATTTTCCTGCTGTTCATTACTTTGCTCTTTTCATTACAAAATGCTTGCTTGCTAAAGAGAAGGTTGGTGCACTTAGTTCACCAGGCCTTACTGTTTTACGTCGTGCACTAGAGGGCGACAACACTTATAGCTTGGGAGCTATTGTGGCTCGTCGCCTCCATATTAATAAATCCAAGGGTAAAATACATGGTGGGATTTTTGCTACTCGTTTGGCGGCTCACTTTAATGTTGAGATACGCCATCATGACTACCCCCTGACCAAGGTTTACCTAGACCGCACAGCCATGGATTACCACCATTTCACTGATAAAAATTCTCCTGGCATTCCTATTCCTTATAACCTGGTTTTTAGCATTGAAACTCGTGATATTATTCCATTGACTGCTCCTGCTTTGTTTGATTCTGTTTCCAGGGCGGATATAGGATTATGCCTGCGGACATCATCGCCTACCGGAACGCTCAGGCTGCTGCAGAGGCAGAGGAGGAGCCTCAGCAGTGGGATGAGTGGATGCCCGCTCCTCAGTACCCCTACTACCATCCAGGCTACTGATCTATTACCAAGTTAGGCCAAAAGCCTAAGCTTGGGGGAGTACATGTTTTTCACCGATATTACATTCATGTTCACACATATCATTCCAGTTGTCGGTGTTCACACTTTTTCATTGTATCATCCATGCTTAGATTTATTTTCTTGCTTTCTTCTTGTGTGTTTGAAAAACTTTAGAAAAACCAAAAGATTAGTTGTAGTAGTTTACTTTCTATGCATGCTTAGTAGTAATATTAAGAAGAAAACCCAAAAAAGATTTCCTTGTTCTTCTTTTGCTTGTTGGGAGCTTTCTTGTGTAAATAGTTTTTCTCGTTTTTGCTTTTCTCTTTTATTTGCTTGTTCAAGAAAACCAAAAACTCCAAAAATATTTCAGTGTGTTTCTCTGAATTTCTTTTCTTTTTATTTGAGTCGTACCGAGGAGAAGACCACGATGGAAATGTTGAGTGGCTCTCATATGAATAAATGTTAATCTAATAAAGAGCCCATTTTACCTTGTCTTCTCCCGTTGAATAAAATGTTTGCAGATTCCATCTTAGTCCACGACACTCTTTCAATATTATTATTTTTACATCGTTCGGTCGTCCAAGTGAAAGGCAATAATGACGACATTCTATGAACTGGCCGTGGCAGAGAGAAACGGGTATGAACTCGACTTGTTCTGTTTGTGTAAATATGCTTAACCTAGTATCCATGATTCAGCCCGTTATGATTAAACATGTTTGCAATGACAATTAGAGATTATAGTTTCTCATGCCATGCATAAGTAGCTGGGAGTGGATAATGATTTATCTTGGATATCAACATTGTGTTAAAATGATTGTGATGTAGTATGATGATATGGTATCCTCCTCTGAATGTTCGAGTGGCTTGACTTGGCACATGTTCATGCATGTAGTTGAATCAAAACCAACATAGCCTCTATGATATTTATGTTCATGGTGATCATATCCTACTCATGCTAGTTTCCAATGTTAGTTATGCATAATGCATGGTTATGACCGTTGTTGCTCTCTAGCTGGCCGCTTCAATCTAATTGCTAGCCTTCGCCTGTACTAAGTGGGAATTCTGCTTGTACATCAAAAACCTTGAACCCAAAGTTATTCCAGATGAGTCCACCATACCTACCTATATGCGGTATTACCCTGCCGTCCTAAGTAAATTTGCATGTGCCACCTCTAAAAACTTCTAATAAAAATCCTTTTTGTGTGCCTGGATAGTTCATGGAACGACAGGAGGTGGTCAGTATCTTCCATGCTAAGAGGGCTATTCTTAGGTCGAGTGTTTATTCACCGCCATTGCACGAGAAAAGGGCGGTAATAGGGATGCCCAGTCCCAAATTGCAAAAGAAATGATCTCTCAAATAATCAAACAAAAACTCCCAATGGAGTCAAAACCTTTACTTTTATAGCTTGGGAACCGCCACTAGCTCTCTTAGCATCTAAGATGTTGATAACTGATGGTCGTGAAGTAAATGAGAAGGGTGCATGTCTCAAAATATCATTTACCTCTGTTTTAAAAACTTGAGCTCTGGCACCTCTGCAAATCACTGCTTCCCTCTGCGAAGGGACTATCTATTTACTTTTATGTTGTGTCATCACCTTCTAAAACAAGCGCCAGAACCTAAGAGCACAGCCGTCATGACTTATGCATTGTGTGTAGCTAATGTTGGGTGCATCATGACTGGATCTTTTCTACCATGAATTACAATGTTTAGTCGCTGCTTGAACTTTGGAGGTGCTCTGCATTTATGTTTTGCGGTCTCAAAAGGGCTAGCGAGATACCACTATTGTCATATTATATCATGGTTGTTTTGATAACGTGTTGCTGTTTGAGATATCTTATTGTTGCTCGCTAGCTGATTATGTCATTGATATGAGTTAATATAATCTTTAAGATTTATTGTCGGCATGGTTCGTTATAATATTGGCTGAAAAGCTGGGTGCTGTTTAAGCTTATTTATGCAAACAAGAGCAAAAGAGTTCGTAAAAGTTTTTATTTTTCACTTTCAGTTTATCAACTGAATTGCTTGAGGACAAGCAAAAGTTTAAGCTTGGGGGAGTTGATACGTCTCCAACGTATCTACTTTTCCTAACATTTTTCCTCTTGTTTTGGACTCTAATTTGCATGATTTGAATGAAACTAACCCCGGACTGACGTTGTTTTCAGCAGAACTACCATGGTGTTGTTTTTGTGCAATAAAAGTTCTCGGAATGGAACGAAACTTTGCGAGGAATTTTTATACCAATAAAGAGAATTTCTGGAGCCAAGACCCACCAGAGAGGGGCACCTGGGTGGGCACAACCCACCAGGGCGCGCCCCCCTCTCCTGGCGCGCCCAGGTGGGTTGTCCGCACCTGGTGGCCCCGCAGACCCTAAAACCGACGCTATAAAATCCTATTTTTCCAGAAAAAAATCAAGGAGAAAGAATTATCACGATGCACGAGACGGAGCCACCTTCACCTCCTGTTCTTCATCGGGAGGCCAGATCTGGAGTTCGTTTGGGGCTCCGGAGAGGGGGGTCTTCGTTCTTTGTCATCACCAACCCTTCTCCATCGCCAACTCCATGATGCTCCCCACCAGGAGTGAGTAATTCCTTCGTAGGCTCGCTGGTTGGTGAGGAGTTGGATGAGATTCATCATGTAATCGAGTTAGTTTTGTTAGGGCTTGATCCCTAGTATCCACTATGTTCTAAGATTGATGTTGCTATGACTTTGCCATGCTTAATGCTTGTCATTTTGGGCCTGGGTGCCATGAACTCAGATCTGAACCGTTTATGTTTTCATCATTATATCCATGTTTTAGATCCAATCTTGCAAGTTATAGTCACCTACTACGTGTTATGATCCGGCAACCCCGGAGTGACAATAGTCGGGACCACTCCCGGTGATGACCGTAGTTTGAGGAGTTCATGTATTCACTATGTGTTAATGCTTTGTTCCAGTTCTCTATTAAAAGGAGACCTTAATATCCCTTAGTTTCCAATATGGACCCCGCTGCCACGGGAGGGTAGGACAAAAGATGGCATGCAAGTTATTTCCATAAGCACGTATGACTATTTACGGAATACATGCCTACATTATATTGACGAACTGGAGCTAGTGCCGTATCGCCCTAGGTTATAACTGTCTCATGATGACTATCATCCAACAAGTCACCGATCCAATGCCTACGAATTTATCTTATATTGTTTTTTGCTAAGTTACTACTGCTATCATCACTGGTACACTTGCTACAAAAATACTGCTATCACTGTTACTGTTACCATTGCTGATGTGACTACTATCAATGGTATCATATTACTTTGCTACTGATTACTTGCTGTAGATAATTAATCTCCAGGTGTGGTTGAATTGACAACTTAGCTGCTAATACCTTCAAATATTCTTTGGCCCCCCTTGTGTCAAATCTATAAATTTGGGTTGAATACTCTACCCTAAAAAACTGTTGCGATCTCCTATACTTGTGGGTTATCACACATCTACTTCACATACACATAAAGGCGAATCATCTCATTTACACATGTACATCTGTGCCCTTCGAGGATGGCATACTACTTGACCCCTCTCTTGTGTGCATACATAGGTGTGAGCGGAGCTACACATTCATTTAGGAGGAGTCCAAACTCAAGAGAACAACAACAACAACAACATCCAAGAGGGAAGCTTGGCAGCGGAGAAGGAACCATTGAGAAGAAGGCCAAGTTCCACCAGCACCGACGGGTGTCCACGAGAAGGCGACATGCTGCGAGCCTATGGATACCCCGTGCGCATGGGCCTTTGGACCCCGTGTGCACGGGCTAAGTCCCCAGGTCTCTGGATACCCCGTGCGCAAGGGCTCTACTTACCTCGTGCGCACGGGGCCTCCTGCGTGCAACTGTTGGGCTTTGCCCATGTAGTCCCTACTATGCCCCTACTTACCCCTTCATGTCTTGGACCTATATATACTCCTCCTCCACCACATTTGTAGGATAGCTAAGAATATATCTAGACATTGGAGCTTAGCTCATGTACCTCCCCTTGTGGGATTCCTCTTGAGAGAGGGACACTCCATTGGAGTACAAGACCTTCGTTGGAGAAGATACTTAGGGATTCAAGACCCCTTCTAGGGAAGGATCTATCTAGATCATCAAGACCTCATCTCCATTGGATTTGGGATGAACTCTACCTTGTATCTTCCCCTTTGATTGTTCATGTACCTTGTGGATCTTGTGTGTTTGATTGTCTAGTGGATGTGTGATTCGACTTGTTCTTGAGTGTTTCTCTTGTGATTTCCCCTCATGTTCTTCGTGTTCTTCGCGTTCCTCTTCGTAGCCACCTCCAATTTGTGAACATCGGGACAAATTGGGGCACTTTAGCCCATGCACTACAACATCATGGTATCATGAGCCATGTTGACACGAATTTGGAGCCCCGCCCCTCATGTTCTAGCCTAATTGGTTAAACAGGTAGGGTGAGGACATCGCCCATCCAATTTTTCTAGATCTAGTCTATGAATCAAGGTTACCTGGCAAAGTTCAAACGATATATATCTAACTTGGGTTAAGGTGTGATGGCTTGTGTGGAAATAAAATGGTAGCATGTGACACTTAGGTCGCGCCAAGGGCTTGGTAGTGGGCTCCACAACTTGTCCATGGATTCCTGTGATCTGTTTTCATTGTATCACGGTGGAGTCGGAGACGTGGTAGCATCGTTCAGGCGATGATAGGTCACAATGGATTAGATCGACACAAGCCATCCACATCTTTTCTTCTAAGCTCATCTTCAAAATAAGGATATGTTTTTGAGAAGGATTACATTATCTATAAATATAGAATTTAGATAAATATACACACACATATGAATATATTCTATATCTTCTTTATATTCTGATAAGAAAATGAAAGGATAATAAGAAAATTCAAAAGAAAGAGAGGGTATTGATATATATTATGATCTGATGTGCTTTATTGGTATTCTAAATATAAGATTAATACTTCAAGTTGCTCAGTCGAGAAAGAGATGGTTGAATAAAAAGAATTCCTTTTTTGAAGTTTAATTTTTATCTGAAATTATCTATACCTAGCATTCGCGGCTGGGCAGAGAAGGAAAGTGTCCTTCATGCAAGTTTGTTTGATTCCTATGCATACTTGGCTCTTCGACTAAAGAGGGCATGACAATAGGAAGGCCAACCACTACATAAAGCACATACTCCCTCCGTTTCTAAATATAGGGTGTATAGTTTTTGGCACGAAAATTAAAGAATGCACGTGAAGGGAAAATTTCACAAGTTTTGAGTGAGATTACACCTAACTAATTGACATGAGAAAATAGAGAAGTTTGCCTAATATAATGAAATTTAATCAAATCCCTAAAAAAATATCTAAACGAGTGGTGCAACGCAATACACCTTATATTTTAGAATTTTTTCTCAAAAATCTATACACCTTATATCAAGGAATGGAGAGAGTATTTGTTTGTCTGTCGTGAAGTTAGAATCGCTAGGCCGTGAAGGTGTGGGGTAATGGTGATCACGTTAGTGGCGGCTGAATTTTCTTCTTTTGATGTGTGGGCTTTGTTTTGTCGTGGCCATGCCGTTCTAGGGTGGCCTAAATCTTGCTTGGCTGACCGTTGAATCTTGTAGGAGTTTTTTTTTTGAAACTGAAAATCTTGCACTACTATTTTTGTTGGTTCTGTGCACATATGGTTAGCTTCTGAAAAGGGCGCTGATAGGCGCCGGCGCGCCGGCCCAGGCCGGTCAGCGCGTACCCGTTCGATAGCAATTCTCTGTACCGTCAGATCTGGTCCCCTTTCTTCTGTGATACATCACGTGGAAACAAAACAAAAAAGAAAATCTCCAGCAGATCTCGCCTCACTCACGCAGCCCACCATGGCTGCCCGTGCCGTTGACTTTGAAGCCCCGCCGGCTCGCCGTCCTCGCAGCACCGGTCCGGATCCAAGCTTTTCCCCGGTGTCTCTGGTTGGTGCTTTTTTTCGCGGTTGAAGCTTTCCCCATGCCGATTGTAGCAAAAATAAAATCAGCAACAAAAGCAAAACAAAAACTCCAGTAATTTGTTGGAGCAAAACAATCAGCCTGATGTAGCAAAAATAACACCGGTTCCAGCAGAAAAACCAAAAACTGTTCTAACAAGAAAAAAAATGAAGGTTCCAGCAAAAACTAAAAATAATCTCGCCGGTTCAATCATTTCGTAGCTTCGTTGGAGCAAAAATGATTGTTGGTTCCAGCAAAAAGACCAATGCAGCAAAGACCCATGGTAGCCGGTGTCCGTCACCGTCCCAACATCATCATAGCCTATGCAGCAAATTCGAATGCTAGTTCCAGCAAAAACCAAAAGAGGTTCCAGCAAAAATCTGATGCATCAAAAAATCATGGCAGTGACGGCGCCACCATCTTGTCAATTGCAGCAAAATCAAAAGAAGGTTCCAGCAAAGAAAAGAAGTGGTTCCAGCAAAAATCAAAAGAGGTTCCAGCAAAAAACAAAAATGTTCATAAAAAATCGAACGAGGATGGTAGCAAAAAAACCCAGAGATTGTAGCAATAAAAATGGGTGGATCCAGCAAAAAAAAAACCTGGTTCCAGCAAAACCTGGTTCGAGCAAAAAAACTGACGTCAATGGTTCCAGCACCGTCAAGCGCTCGTCACAACACCACCACCCCGCGGGGCGCCGAATCCACCCCTAGGCAGGAGATCTTGGAGCTCCCCGCAGCTCGTGATTTCCGGCGACATGCGGCGGCGCCGTCTCCACCGTGCGCAGCACCGCGGATCCACTCTCTCCGCACGACACCTGGCCGGCATCGGCGACCACCAGCAACGAGACAAGCAGCAGTGCGGCAGCGCCACCGTCACCACCGGATCGAAGTAGCAGGTCAACAGTAGGGCTAGGCTGGGTAGGGAGGAGGAGCTCCGGTGAAAGCAACGAAGCAGAGAGAGAGAATGGGCGATGGGAACAGACGCGAGAGGATAAGTGGTGGGGAACAGACGTGAAAGGATAAGGTTAGCTGAGATATTTTTTAAGAAGAGCGGTGCGGGCTGCATCGTACGATCACACTTCATCGCGACCGGCGCAAAAGCTTGGCCGGTCTGCCGGCGTAAAACGTTTCCCTTCTGAAAATCAATCAAAAGGGCAAAAGAATCTTCGTTTATGCGTTCTGGTTGTGTGTAGTGGGCTTTCTTTTACTTGAGCTCTCGTGGGCCGTTCCTCCGGCGGATTGACAAAGAAAGGAGTGTCACTCCACAAGCCCACATACTGGGCTGCTGTTTCCACTCCACCACCTCCAGCATGAGCTGTGACGAGATGAGCCGCCGCCGCCGCCGCCGCCCACGCTCGCCGCCGCCGCCGCCCGCGCCGGTGCCGCCGCTGGAGGACGACAACCTGCTCTCCGAGATACTCCTCCGCCTCCCGCCAGATCCGCCCTCCCTCCCTCGCGCCTCCCTCGTCTCCAAGCGCTGGCTCGGCCTCGTCTCCGACCCCGGCTTCTGTCGCCGCTTCCGCCTCCACCACCGCCACAACCCTCCTCTCATTGGTTTCTTCGAGGGCTTCCGTTTCCAACCTACGATGGATCCCCCCAATCGTGTCCCGGATGGCCACTTCTCCGTGCGCATCGACACCGGCGGCATGTTCAGGAATTTTGGATCCCGCCATGGCCTCCTACTCACCTTCCACGGAACAGGGAACCAGCTCCTGGTGTGGGACCCCTTCAACGTCGCCCAGCACCGCGTAGCCGTTCCCCCAGGGTTCGATGAGAAGAAGCACTTTATCAGTGGGGCGGTGTATCGCGCCGCCGGAGACATCCAACACTTCCAGGTGGTCTTGGTAAGCGCAGAGACAGACGAGCTTCAGCATAGACAGGTCATCGCCCGCGTTTACTCGTCGGAGACTGGCGCATGGGGTGATCGCATCTCAACACCATGTTCATCCAAACTTCCCACCAATATGGGCTTTAGTCTGAGTGTGCTAGTTGGGCATTCCCTTTACTGGTTGTTCGTGGACATATCGACTGGCAGAGTGGATGGCATAGTTGAGTTTGATTTGGAGATGCAGATCCTAGCTGTGAAACCGATGCCAGTCGATATTGCCAAGGAAAAACAGGGCAAATTCCAGCTTATGCGGGCAGAGGGCGGTGGCCTTGGTATTCTCTTTCTGTTAAAATTCAGCGCCCAGTTATGGAAGATGGAGACCGATTCTGATGGTGTTGCATCATGGGTGCTCGGAAGAACCGTTGAACTGGACAAGCTACTTCCCTTGAATCTAGAAGAGGAAGAGAACTCAGAAGAGGAGGAGTGCTCAGAAGAGGAAGATAACGAGTTCCCATTCCCAGGTATACAAGGGTTTGCTGAATACAATAATGTGGTTTTCCTGTGGACACATATCCACAACTTCACAGTCCAGCTTGAGTCACTGCAGTTCAAGAAAGTGTCCAGAACACACATGCTGGCTCGCTATCATCCATTTGAAAGTGCCTATGCTGCAGGTATGCCTTTACATTGTGGGTATAACAAATCCAAATATTATTTGTAATTGGTTGATTGAATGCCATTTTCACATCCTTTCGTGCTAAGCTAGTAATTTTAAGTGGTGCCATATGAATTGTTCCTTTTGCTACTTGATGATCTTTTCTCAACATATAGCGATGTTGTTCTAGTGTTTCTTTTTGGATGTTTGTGTGGTGGTGTTCTATGTAATGGTTATGATTTGGAAAAACAACTTTTAGTGGTAGCTAGCCAGTTCCGCTTTTCTAGAGAGGTGATTCTAGTGTATCGTCATTTTTAGTTCCCTTGGTTCAAACCGGCTGTGGACCTCCTTTGTCAAAAAATAAGATAAAATGTAGCAATGTTTTTGTTTGTTATTCTCATACTCTATTATGGAATTAAATGGTTTGAATCAGAGGTGTGAAATTCATTATCTGTTTACTCTGTTGTCATCCTAGAATGAAACAATGACAAAAGATAAACAGTTTTTTGTACAATAATTGAACTAAATTTTATTGTTGGCTGCCTATTGGCATATTCAAGAATTGTATAATGAGTATTGATGCATAGCTACAGTGCAGATGCTTCTCAAGATGAGATACGTTACGTTTGGAAATTGAGACAACTACATGAAAGAAAAAACAGCATGAACCAAGTGAGATGTCGAATAGGTAGATCAGTTGGCACATTATGAAGCTTTCAGTCATTCAATATTACTATCACTGGTCTTACTAATCTTACATCCACAATAATGACTTGGTTTGATAGGCGTGGGACGTCGTGCGGACGAGCTTGTCAGCACTGGCACCCGGGCTGCCAAAGCAACACCGGCGCCCGAGCAGCAAGGCCCGAGCGACCAACGGAGCAGCGGCGCCCGAGTTGAGGCGGCCGACGAGCCTGACGCAGCCGTCCCGACGCAGCCGAGGACGAGGCCGGCGAGGTAGACCGCCGGGCCGTCATGCAGACGCGGCGGAGGCGGGTGATGTGGATCGATGGGCGGGTCGGCGCGCGAGCGACGGCTATGATTGGTTGTCGCATGGCGCGAGGCCGTCGGGTCGGGGAGATGCAGGTGTCCCGGTCGAAGCAGGGCGACGGGCGGACCAAAGCGCGGACGGCGGCTGGCCCTGACGGGCCGCCCCGGCGCGCGTGGCCGTCGGGTCGGAGGAGAGGCCGGCTGGTCGCGCCGGGGTCGGAGTAGAGGCGCTCGGGGTCGACGGCGGCGGTGGGCGACGCAAACCGATCAAGAATAGATCAGAAAACCAAAAAGAAACCGCGCGATCAAGATGACCGGCGGTAGAGAGAAAACCCTGGAGCAAGGCTCGGGGAAAAGACTCTCTAGGGCAGCCGGTCAACACGACCGGCGGACGAACCCTAGGTACGGGCGGCGCGGCACCCGCCGACGGTCATGGAGGCCGACCGCCCCGGGGGCGACGCGCGGGTGAGGAAGCGGCGGCGGCTAGGGTTTAGGATCGACTTGCGATAGTATAATGTATCCGAGCCAAGAGGTCTTGGGTTCAAGACCTCTTGGCTCGGATACCATGTTAGAAGGGAGAGAGGGATTCGGTGGAATAGTTCGTTGTATTGCTTGAGCCTCGTGGGCATATATATAGGAGTACAATGACCAACTTGGAGTACAAGACAAGGTAGGAACAAATCCTAGTCTATCCTATACTTCCTAATATACATTATACTCAACATTACTAATCTTACATCCACAATAATGACTTGGTTTGATACTTGAAAAACATTTGTTCTGCCAGTGGCAAGTTAGAAAAATAATAATTTGAGTTTATTTCATCTTTGCTGGTTAAATGTATTCGAACATATGAATAGCCATGATCCTTTTTATTGCTAGAGTTTATTAGTATGGCTATATTTTATTTTATCCGATATGGCATGGAGCGAGCTTAAGCATAATTTTAGGTAACCTGCCCCTTCAGGTCAGGTCAGCTAATAGTCTGAGAGCGCATATTCTTCATTTTTATGACACTAGTGAGTAAATTCTTTTTTGAGAATATTCTCTTTATTTGATAGTAGATGGGTATATGTTTATCTACTCATCGTCATGATATATTAAACCCGAGTTATTTTCCTCAAATTATATATGTGTGCTTATCCAAATATCTCATCGATTTCCCCTCGTATCTACTTAATCTGATACGAATGGTACTATTAGTGCATAGCTGCAGTGCAGATGTTTCTCAAGACGAGATACATAATGGTTGGAATGCCCCCTTGTAGGCACGGGCATTGGTGGTGGACATGATGGGACTAAACTTTTGCACAATACCTAAGATGATTGGTCAGATGGATATGCTAGTGTGGTGTATTAATAGAGTAAGTAAGCTTATCTTTAAATAGTAGCACAATGAAATATTTCCCTTTCTTTTGCTTCATTGATAATTTCTGTTTACTTTTACGGGTTGCAACATTGCATTTGCTATTTTTGTGGCTACGAATCCAAGCGTGATTTGTAAGTTGTCCCCTGTACACGAGTAATTGATGCCCAACAATACTGAGCATTTGGCTTTGAACTTCGTTTTTTTAAACTAGGGCCTATATAAATTGCCATCTCACATTGCTGTTCACTGGGATTGTTGTAATGCCGAGTGCTTGGTTGCAATTTTTTAATAATCTTACTTGATATATCTGGTTGTTTTCAGTAACTCTATAGTTTATTTTTTTCTCATCCTCACTAATTACTCCCTCCGTTCCTTAATATAAGACCTTTTAACTACTCCCTCCGTTCCTAAATATAAGTCTTTGTAGAGATTCCACTATGAACTACATACGGATGTATATAGATGCATTTTAGAGTGTAGATTCACTCATTTTGCTCCGTATGTGGTCCATAGTGAAATCTCTCCAAAGACTTATATTTAGGAACGGAGGGAGTATTTCAAAATATTGACTACATACATACTAAAATGAGTGAACATACATACTAAAATGTGTCTAGATACATCCGAATCAATAAAAAGCTAAAAGGTCTTATATTAGGAAACGGAGGGAGTATTTGAGATTGAAAACATGCAAAACATTAAAGCTAAATCTTGCAAATACAATTTTGAGATAGTATCGAACTTATAACATTCTCACTATAGTTTTTCACCCTCAGTTTGTAACTAAAATTTACATATCAGATTTCTAAATCCAAAGTGAGAACTGTTTACTATACTACGTTAAGGTTTTATGTTTACATTTTTTCATAAGAGAATAATAAATCTGAACACATAGTTTTTGTTTTTACCTTGGCTGCCTTGACTATGGTCTTCCCTAATACCTTTGTTAAACCTCTTCCAAGATTCACCTCGCATACATCCCTTATGCTCTATCCATTCAGACCAAAGTACCTAAATCAAAGGTCTTCCACCTCGAGAACTTTTGGGTTGACCACCCAGGCTTCAGAGTTATTCCAACAAGCTTGGAGTCTCCCTTCGAAACACTGAGACGGCAGAGGCACATCTCTTATATTTTCTACTCCCTCCATTCCAAAATAAGTGTCGTGGTTTTAGTTCAATTAGAGGAGCCTTTAAAATCCGGAGCAGAAATCCTTCCTGCCTCTCATCGCTATTGCAAATGTGAACTTAGTCGTCAACCTTATCAACGGACTTGAAGAACAAAGGCCTATTCTTGACTTTAGGAATTTGCCAACCCCTATATATCACCTCTGAACTGATACGGAATCTGCTATTTTTGACTCTTTAGTTAAATATACGTATCACAATGTAATCTGCTGTACATGGCAGTCATCATTGGAGTGGAATAGTGAATCATGACTGAACAAGGAGCAGTTCCATCCAAATAAATATCATCTTTTGAATGAAGGCAATATAAATTGCTATAAGTGGAACACTTACACAGTCAATTTTAGTCTTGATCAATGGGGTGCAGAAGGAAGACGATGGGCAACGATGGTGGCGAAGCTCCAGCATGCAGCGGCACCTACCTAGCTCGTATATTCCGTATATGAGGAACAGTACAACCTTGTTTGACAAATGACATTGATTATTGCTCCGCAGGCGCAGAGATGGCCTGTTGGGCGTAGGCTCTTCCGTTCTGTGTGCCCGAGATGTAGAAATGGCTTGTTCGGCTGAGATCATTTGGTGTGGTCCCTCTTCGTACTACTCGTAGCGCGCACCGGTGAACTGATCTATGCAGTGGGCTTGTAAAAAATTAATTGCGTAAGTTGCTGACTTGTAGAATTATTATGTTGAAACTCTTATCCTGTCCTGGCTAATGAATGTTGGATGTTGAACTGTAACTGCCTGCCTGGTGCTGCTTTCCTTCTTTTTTTTTTCTTTGAGGCGGCGACTGGAGTATTGGTTGAGTTTGTTATCGTCTGAAGTATTCTGTGAGTTAGCTTCTTATTATTCTGCTGAAAAAGGTTGGGCCTCTGAACTGAAGATGTAAGATAGTCTGCTCCGTTTTGCAAGCTGGTGTCATTTGTTCTTACTAGGATGGGCACAACCAAGAAGAAAAATGAAAAAACAACAACATAAGGGTCAAGGCGAGCCGAACGACCCACTGCAACAAAACATCAAGCATTACTGTTACCATTGACAACAGCGGGATAGGTGTATGAACTCCATCGTCGTCACCAGATCGAACCACACATGTCAGATCATGTGTTTTCTCCCATAAGAGAAGATTCAAGCGAACTACAGACAAGCACCTTCAACAAGGGAGCATGAACGTCATTGCCAGGTGCAATCGGTAAAGTCACCTTTATGCGGCCTAAATTTTACTCCAACTGATTTTTGGTGCCCTATAATACAGATGCTCTAGCAAGAGCACTAGCTACCTCTTACTCCATAATAATTAAGCACATGCTATGAAATAACCGAGGATTTTGTAGCCACCCAACAATTTTCAATTTTAGCAGGAAATCGTCAAGACCTGCAAGCTGAAGGGGAAGACTTGCTTGGTCATCAAGTCCAAACCTACTGCACATAGAGTATTTAACAAAAAACTACCACAATTCGTGGAACCGTGCCTACAAACTACCACTTTATAAATTTGTGCCGAAAACTACCATTTTCTCACTAATCTTTGACTAAAAACTACCAAATCTGAAAAGAGCCCGATTCAGCTCTTTTAAACGTGTTTCTGACTAGTTGGGCCCACACGTCAGTGTCTATCTTCTTGCTCCTCCTATATCTCTCTTAGGCATTTCAACAAACACCTCGTCTTCGTGCCCCACGGCCGGGAGCTCGCCGGCAAGCGAGAGCACGCGCAGCTCGGTGGCTGGCCCATCCAACCCCCGGCCGACCCTCCTCCTCCTTCTCCCCCTCTGGCCGGAGCACAACCTCTAGCAGGGCGGCGGTGCGCCCCTCCATTGCACGCGGCGGCGCTCCTCTGGCCAGAGCGCGGCGATGCACCCCGAAGCACGACGAAAGTGCACCCCTCGGCTCCAGCCGACAAGGCAAGGAGCAGCAGCAACGGCGGCCGGCAAGGAATAGCAGCAGGCGCGGGCGACAAGGACCAGCAGGGAGCAGCCAGCGCGGGCGGCAAGGAGTAGCAGGAGCAGCAAGCGCGTCCGTGCGCGACCATGGCTGAGATCGAGCCCGGGCGCGGGTGACAAGGAGTAGCAGGGAGCAGTCGGCGCGGGCGGTAAGGAGTAGCAGGAGCAACTAGCGCGACCATGGCTGAGCTCGAGCCCGGGCGCGGCGACGGCCATGACTAGCTCCTGCCATTAATCCGTGAAAAGGAGAGGCCAACTCAATGGCGAGGCTGCGGCGAGTCTGAGAGAGGCCAGAGGCGAGGCTGCAGCTATGGCGCATGGGGGCAGGGTGCTGGACTGCTTCGCCGTGTGCGTGGGAGCCGGCGCCGGCTGCGGCTGCCGGTGTGCGCGCGCTGGCGCCGGAGGAGGAGATGGCGGAGAGGAAGGCTCTGGTGCCCGGGAGCAGCCAGGTGGTGAGGCTCAGCGACCTCGTCGTCCAGGACGCTGGGCTTCCATCTGCTGGCCGCCGTCGCGTGCTTCGCCGGGGCGTCGCCATTTAGAAGAGCGCGGAATGCACGTGAGGTGTTTGAGCAAATGCCAAAGAGAGAGGGAGGAGGAGGAAGAATATTGATGCTGACAGGTGGGCCCATCCTGTCAGAAAGGTGTTTAGAAGAAGCGAATTGGGCACTTTCCCGACATGGTAGTTTTTAGTCAAAGATTAGTGAAAAAGTGGTAGTTTTCGGCATAAATTTGTAAAGTGGTAGTTTGTAGGCACGGTTCCGCGAATTGTGGTAGTTTTTTTTGTTAAATACTCACTGCACATGCATAGTCGTCGCTGACTACTTGTTTGTAGTGTCAGTGTGAGTACAAGGAGTGTGGAGTACTCTACTAGTACGTTGCTAGTGCCCTGGCAACGGGACAAAACTGACAACGCGTTCCCTTGCGCGTCCGGCCGAGGCAACGAGACAAGAGCGCAGTCAGTCTCAAAGCCCAAGACCCAAGTCCTAAACAAAACAAGTCTTCTTGCACACCGCGTCTTCATCACTGTCGAAACCTCCAACGAAGCTGCCACTCTGCTTTCTCGCTCGCCCTCTTTGATTCTAGCTATATATACGGATTGCAGCTTTGCAGCGAAGGCACTCTGCTTCTCATCCACTGCAAGCTCCACGCCTCCACCTCCACACACAAAGAGACGCAGCAGCCAGCTTATAATATGACGCAGAAGATCGTAATCGCGGTGCAGATGGCGAGCAGCAGGTGCCGGTCCAAGGCGCTGGCGCTGGTGGCGGCCACGCCCGGGGTGGACTCGGTGGCGCTGGCCGGAGACGCCAAGGACCAGGTGGTGGTCGTCGGCGATGGCGTCGACTCCGTCAAGCTCACCAGCGCGCTGCGTAGGAAGGTCGGCCACGCGCAGCTGCTGCAGGTCGGCGACGCCAAGGAGGACGGGAAGAAGCCGGCGGCCGCGGTGGTCGAACACTACCCGCACTCCGGGTACTCCTACCCGTACGGCGACTACTACCCATCGCAACCGGCGCCTGTCAACGTCTTCTACGAGCAGCAGCACTACCCTGTTGCCGCCGCCGTCGAGGCGTACGGGTACCCATGCTCGCGGCCGGAGCCGGGCACATGTTCGGTAATGTAGATAGGGAAGGAGGAATTTGTTGGTTAATCCTGTCGCGTGTATTACTACAGTAGTGTTCAGCTAGCTATAGTGTCGAATTTCAGTTAGTTAAGCTGGCATCAATTTCAGGTCTTGTGTTTGCTTAGATCCTATTCCTATGTAATCGCCTGCGACCTGCAGCTCAAAGCCTCAAAGGGCAGAGTTTCTAACAAGCAGACCGTCAGCATGACAAGTCCGGTCTCCACTTCGCAGTCCAACAAAATCTGTCTCGCGCCCAAAAAATGGACAACACGGCGGTGTTCCCACAAATATTCTGCTCAAATCCGCAATCGGCTTCCGGAACCGAGATCTCGGGTGGTGTCTGCTCTGATGGCTCCAACAAATCTGATCCTGCAGGGGTTAACACTCAACAGCAGAGATCGTCCACGTCCAGTGCGTTCTCCTTTCTTGTGGTAAGATGAAAGTCCTCCAACCCAAACCCAGTGCTAGATGTTTGAAATTGGCATAGACTTCTAGGGTGTGTTTGGATTGTGGCCAAAGTGCACCTTACCAAAAAATTTGGCATGTCTGTGAATTCTAGCCAACTCTAGTTCATTTTTTTTTCAATGTTGACCAAATCATGGGCAACCAAAACCTCAACCAAAATTTTGGCTAGCCAATGCTTTGGTGGGGCAACCTTGGGCACAAACCAAACACACCCCTAGTACCAATTTCAGATGTTTCAGCCGCCAAGCTCACACGTCATAGAGAAGGAAGGATGGTTCACAGGTGTGCTGTCATGCAGCTATGCGACATCACACTGCAGGATGAATGTGCCGCTGTTTCTTCAGGATGCTTCGAACCTGCTCTGCAAGAATATGCTTGCATGTCTCGTGCTCCTATTATGGTCACACCACACTACATCTCTTGACTTGTAGCATGCTCTTCAGGGGCACTATATACCAGAATGGGCAAGCGTTTCACACACACACACAAAAAAGAGAATAGCCAAGCACGAGGGCTCTGCTTAGTTGCAGAGGTGCTGCTCCGTGCGAGAGAAATTCCATCATTCTAAATTAAAAGATACATGTCATTGTTTCAACTTCTATAACCAATTAATGGAAAGATGTTGGTATTGGTTAAGATCATCATGGAAATAACTAGAAGGAAACTGGATAAAATAAAATCCACCTGGAATGACTGTTTCTTAGGGGTTTTTATGAGAAGATCATAGTTAAGGTCATGGTGGAAGAAACCACAGATATATTGTTAGCAGGGAAAGACCACAAATCCGTAGGTTCCTGGAAAAGAGTGGTGATTAAGTTGTTGTTCCGAGATTTACTAACTGAATTCCAAAGATCACTAACTATGGCAGGATAAACAAAGTCTGGCAGTTGGATGTTGAGGTGATTTTAGACATCTTGCCAAGGTGGGCACGGAGGAGCTCTCCAAAGAGAAATGTTTTACCTCGGTGAGTTGGAAGAAAGAGTGTGCTTTGAGCATAGGGAGTAACTTAAGTATGGAGGTCCAGAAAGCAGATTTTGGGAATTTAGAACTAGCAGTCCAGAGAGAGGAGTCAGCAAAATAACAAGACTTGAGGATGAGGTAGAGGTGGGAGGTGGGAGAGGCAGCAATTCTCTAGGCAGTAGAAAGAATGAGACCCTGATTCATGGCCTTGAGATTTCTAATACCCAACCCCCCCGCCCTCCTGCTTGGAAGGGCAAAAATGTCTTTCCACACTCTAAAACAAAGGCTCCTGGATGAGCTATCCTTTTTAATTCCCGTCCACCAAAAATTCCTGTTCATAGCGGTTAGTTTAGCGATAAATTTCTTTGCTAATAAAATGGTAGACATGCAATAAATTTCTTTGCTATCTAACTAGTTCCAGCCTAGCAGCGTGCGAGAGCATGTTGGCTTTGTAAGAGGGCAACTTAGCCATAAATTTATCAAGCACAAAATTGTAAGGAGTGGTTCTATTTTTTGCCAAAAGAATGAGTGGGTGACCTAGATGAGTGAAATCACTGTTCATAGTTGGAACCGGGAAAATGGACATTGGTGCTGAAAAGGATAGCAGATTCGTTCCATTTTTGGGTTTGACCTGACTTGGCACAAATGTGTTGGAGAATGTGTGCCATGTCAGATGCTTTCTGATGAGTTGCTTGTCCACAAACCAGAAGGTCATCTGCAAAAAGCAAAGAATGGACAGGAGGACAATTTAGTCCAAGCATGATACCCAGTGGTGGAGCTAGCAGAGAACGGCAGGGGGGAGGGGGTAGAACAGAAAATATGATTGTTTGGGGGGGGGGGGGGCTAATAACTATTTTTTTCTTAAATCTTAGCCCCTAAAAAAAAATTCTTCAATGTTTTGTCTAATCATGGGAGGCCATAGCCCCCCCCCCCCCCCCCCCCCAGAAATGCACATAGGTCCGCCATTGATGATACCCTCCAAGTTTTTAGCTGTCATAGCATCATTGAGAGACAAAGAAAGCTCATTAATAGCCAACACAAAAATATAGGAGGATAATGGACAACCCTGCCTGAAACCTTTGCTACTCCCGAATCTTCAAAGTTTGCCCATTAATGATAACATAAGACAAGAGAATACATGCATGTATAGATCAAAATAATAAAATAACCATGTAGCCATTTGCGGGTGAGAGAAGAGACAATGAAATTCCATTCTGAACGATGGATAGTTTTTGCAATGTCAAATTTTAGCATAAAACCTTGATACTTCCAGGATCTAATTGCAAAAGAATGGGTAATTTCCTGAGTGATAATAGTGGTATCACTAACACGTTAGCCCTCTATGAAAGCTTGTTGAGACGGGTCAATGTAATCCGAAAAGTGAGGCTTGAACCTATTTGCAAGAATTTTAGCAATGGTCTAATAAGTTGGCACCACTTGGTAGATGGTAAATCATTCGACATCCAACGCAACACGTACTACACGTGACTCAACACTTATTATGTTGATGCCCTTTTCCTTTTGAGAGATGTTCCCCCTTTTGATGTGGTATGGAATTGGTATTACGACCTTATTCAAAGGGAAGGATATTCATAGCAAAAGCAAGTGGTCACAAAAAGTGTCGACTATTTTGGTTCGTATGAGAATCTTGTTGTTGTACGTGTGTACCCCATAACCAAGGGTGTTTGAATGTTCTGGAATTTAGTAGAATTTTGAACCCCCGTTTCAAAAGATAGTAGTTGGTTGGAATACAACTAGAACCAAGTGGTCCAAGGTCCGATGGTACAGGAAGAGCGGCACGAAGGAAAATGTCGGTAGTAGCTATGCCTTCCAGGGGGAATGTATCTAGTGCACCAACACCGAGCGCCGGATGTCGTAACACATTTTAAAATCTAGCGTATTGACACAACATCAATCTAAGTTGTCACAAAATTTAATACTAAAATTCTAAACATTGATTGAGATAAAAAAATGATAAAATTGACATTAATGTGATAATGGGCCAACTCTAAAACCCAACCTATGTTATTCAATTTTGAATTTGTCCTTTATGTGAAATAATACGTCACACGCGCGGGCGCTATGTCTCGCCCGTAGGAATTTCTGATACTGTATCGGTTCCTATTAGGAATTGCCTGCGGGCGAGTGTCTATCGTGCCGCCCCATTAGCGCAGGTCGCTTCCTGCCGCCCATGTCACTTTAGGTTCGCTCAGCTCCAGTTCTTTTCCTTTTTGGTTTTCTTTATTTTTTCTTTGTTTTTTTTTCACGTGTTTTCATTTTTTTGTTTTTTTCCTTCATTATAATTTGGTTTCTTCATTTTTTCACCGGTATTCTTTGCCTTTTCTTTTTTATACTTTGGTTTTCTTTGTTTCTTTCTTGGTTTTCATTTATGTTATTTTGTCGGGTTTATTTTTTAACACAGGTTACTTTTTCTCAATACTCAATGTACATTTTTTAGCGCATACGTGAAACATTTTTCGATACACGTTGGACATTTTTCAAATTCTTAATGTATATTTAATAAAAATGCATGGTTAGAACATTTTTTTGCAAATTGAAGGTAATATTTCAAAATACACATCACACATTTTCATAATGGCAATATTTTTTTTCTAAACTAAGTAATTTTTTTTCCTGTGTATAATGTTTTATCAAAATTTCACAGACATTTTTTGGAAACACGTGAATATTTCTTCAAAATATCATGTACACTTTTTAAGTGGAAATACTCATTTATTTACCTACACCAACAATTTTTGGTATTGCATAAATATTTTTTAAATGTCCCAAACGTTTCTTTTTAAACTTTGTATATTTTTTATTGTACGAATTGTTTTTTACATTACACAAAAAAAATTAGGAACACATTTTAAAAAACACACATATATATTTTTGAACACGGGGACATTTCTAAAAATGCCACGAACATTTTTTAGTGCTAAGAAATAATTTTTACATTACACAAACATTTTCTTACATTTTACACATTTTTTAAAAACAATTTACATACTTTTTTAAATGTGGGAATTTTTTTTATTGCCACGAACATTTCTTTGAAAATTTATCAATTTGTTTTAAAGTGAGAAGTCCATATTACAACCTCGAAGTACCACCAAAGTTTAAAACACAACCCTAAACTATGAAAGCGTCTTGTTTACAACCCTCAACTTTCAAGACCGGACAAATAATGACTATGGACTAGGTTTTTGATCGTATTTGACTGGTTTTGACCAGATGGTTTCCTAGCACAGGGTTATAAACTAGACAATTTCCTAGTTCAGCATTGTATTTTAGACTTTCAAGGTATTCGATGTTGTAATATGGACTTCTCTTTTTTTAAAACTACGCTAACAAAAATTTTATACTATGTTAACATTTTTTTTCACATTCATGGTTTTAATTTTTAAAGTAAGTTTATGTTTTTGAAATATATGTATTTAAAACACTAAAATAAATAAATTTGAGTGACATCATGATGACGTCAGTATGACAACCCTCGTCCCCTACTGGACCGGCCCACTACCTGCTCATTGTAGCATGCTCGGAGCCTCGCAGGCAAGGCGGACATTTGTCTCGCTATAAGCGAGACATACGCGTACTCTATTACTAGCGGGATGTCTTTTTCTGCTTGCTTCTTGATGAAAACATAATGACGTGCAAATCCTATATACTTAAGAGAGTGATCTCCCCTACTTCTAATTATCTTGACATGCATACTTCCACATCATCAAAATTGTTATAGCCGCTAAATTTACTATAAGATTGCTTAGCATTCATCTGATCTACACAGGAGAATTCTCTATGGTGCAACATGCACTAGTGGATTCTAAATGGGTTTTAAATCACACTAGATTTAATTATGACACAACCCACTACTTATTTTTTCTAGACATGCAACCATGTCATGTCAACATATCATGCATATAAATTATAAGTTACATTTTTTGTATTAGCATATCCATGCAGCACTGCCACATCATCAGTTATGCATGCAAGTCATCAGCCGTTTCTTTAGAATGACACTTTTAAATGTAATCTAATTTCTTTGCTCTTTTATACATGCTTTTGTTATACGCTTTATATTTTTAATGTTTTAAATTGTATATCAAGAAAATACTCTTTCATTTCATTTTATTAATTTTAGTTGTTTATCTAACATCCAATTATGCATTTAACAAAATTACCGCATCAACGTGGGTGATATGATCTACTTAACAGGGTAGATATCTGGTGATACGGTGCATGAGACGCTACGGTGATACAAGACCATGTGGGGCGTTGGATCTGTACTGGAGGTACAGGATTGAGCAGACTCATTTGGCATTGCAATGTGTCCAAAAGACCCTGGTTTATTCGATAATTCAGCGACGAAGTGCATATCCCTCTGCTCTGTTCGCTTCTTCAGTTAGGATTTGCACCGCCGCCGTTTAGGCCGTGTCTCGTACCGGCGCTGACCACCATGGCAATGCCCCATACACTTTTGCTAGCCTAAATCCAGCGCAACCTTAGGGATCTCGCGCGCCTGCCGATTCCTTCGCTCAGATCCGGTCAGTTTCATGGGAGCCGAGAGCCCGAGACCGACCTGTCCTCGCCGTCGCTGGAGCCGGGGACCCTAGGCAACGAAGATCAGGTAAGAGGCAGCGCCTCCTTTGTTTTACACATATGTGCCTTTTTCTCGTGTTTGATTTTTTTGATTTCGTAGTACGCATCTGAGCCATTAGGACTGGATGTCCGCGATGCGGGAGTCGGTGTGGTTTGGCCGATTCCTAACCGAGTCGCTCGAGTGGGATACCACGCTGCCGCCGGCAGCCCTTGTTAGTTCACCCTCTAATAGTCTTGTGAATTTCTATACACAATGTAGCCCTTAATGGTTGGAGATCTGCCACGATGTGGCTAAAATTATGAACTCAAGGCCAATTGTTGCAACTGTATGCGAACAAATGAAAAAATTATGCAAATACGGCTACATCTAATGTTAGCTGTAGTTATGATAAATTGATGTCCCGCAATGCAATCTTAGCAGATGGTAAACTTAGTTTGGAGCACATATATGCATTAGTATTTTAATCTTTGCAGAATTAGAACAATGCTTCCTACTCAGACCAAGTTCTTTTTCAGGTTACTGCATCTTGCTAATCAGGAAATCTAGCAGTGCCTAAAATGTTGGTTGCTGCTTCCTTTCCTAACCTCTCTAGCTGAATTATATACATAACTTTTTTATAGAGTGTCATATAATGTATCTTACATATTATAGTATTTTTTAATTGTTACATATAGTAGTTGAAAACCACATGTACGGCCTAACGTTATTAGTCAAGCTGGTCATATGATCCAAATAAGTGAGCTTTTAGATATTTACCAAGTCATGTCTACAGATTGAGCGATTGACTAAATTCTAGCAGATGAGGCCCAATAAGGGGCATCTCCAATGCTGAGTTCTTAACTAGGCGCTTATCATGGGGGAAGAAAAAATCCCACGAAGCTAGCGCTCTCTCCCCCAACGGCTGACAGTAACAGCGGGCGCTAACAACGGCTGGAACTATAGATTAGAAAGAAAGCCATGGTTCTCGTACGTGAAAAAAAGAGCAAGGGCTCGATGCCTTTCTTTGCATCGATGCCAGGCGTGACGCTGGGTCGACAGCATAACCGCCAATCTGCCAGGATTAAATTCCTAGCGCCTCCTTTTAGATTCTACTATTGGAGATGCCCTACTGTTTGAATAACAGAAATGCAAGCAGACTTGTAGGTCAGGCTGGGCCACTGAATACTAGGAATCTATGTAGTTTTTCTCACTTCACAACAACTGGAATTAGAAAAGTTCTTCATAGTGTAATAAACTGACCTGCTGAGCATAATTTATGTTTAACTGAGTTTTATGGTGCATCAGCTTCCTGCCAGAAAATCTATGGGAACAACTAGAACCATGCATTGCTGGCTCACATCATTTCTGCATTTGAAATAATATGGGAACATGTGACCACTTCAAACCTCTTTTTATTCAAAACTCTTTATTTGACCTGGTTAGGTAATTGTATTACTGCTTTTTTTTAGCATGATTGAGTTTCTTCAGTAGCAAGATATGCATTCTTTGTTGTTTATAAATGTTATGGGTAAATACGCTTTCAGCGCTCTTTAGATTCCTAACAAGAGAACTATTGCTTATCTAGGAGTGATGGTTTAATGTTAGAGATGCCCTAATGTTTGAATAACAGAAACGCAAGCAGACTTGTGGTAAGGCTGGGCCACTGAGTACTAGGAATTATTGCTCTGTAGGGAGGCAGATGTTCCAGTCAATGATGTGCATGCTTTCAGCATCGGGAAAACAACATTCAAATGTGGAATATGTTGGCTCCAGGTACGGGTTGGCCCTCACACGACATGCAAAACGACCAGATGGCCGGGCCTACAGATTCCGGAGCAGAAACATGATCATCTTTTTATTGTTCTAGCTGTGAACATTAGGGGAATCATGTGTGCTAGCAGTTGACATGAGTAATGTAATACTACAGGCAATATGTGCCTTTTAGGTTTAGGAGTAACACCCTGTTGAGTTTAGCACATCAGAACTATAATTGTTGTTACATATATGTGCAATTTCCTGGCCAGCTTGCATTGTGTTTTGTCAATCTCAATGATTGTACTACTGTTGTTTGGTTTACTAGACAACAACATGCTTTCTAAATGTGTTACTAGTCTCGTGGAATCTCTTTTGTTTCGCCATGTCTTATTCCTTATATTTGAGTTGAATAAAACCCTCACAGTTAGTTTTACTTGTAGGATTTTATTTGCTTCACTTAATATCTACTGTTGCCTGGTCTTGATGTTCATGGATGTATGTGGCAAAACGAGGAGGGATGTTTGTTCCACTATATATTTCCTAATTGTAATATTTGATGCATTTTGAGACTTAAATATTTAGTTGTAAGCACCCGTCAGTCCACATGTAGGTTACCAGACTGTACGGTAGTCCATGCTGGTCTTTAGAAAAATTCATCATGCATGCTGGTTTGAGAAACAGAGAGCACATGCTTCTTTTGAGGGGCAAGATGCCAATGTTACAAGGGGGCATGTGTAAATAGTTGACTGAATTGATCCAGTCCATTCCCTATAGATCCAACGCCCCATGCAGTGCTGTAGCACCGTATCACTCGATGAATGGGAGCACAGGATATTCCCCCCTACTTAACACAGTGCGGTCGACATATATCGCCAGTTCTGCACACTGACTCGGAAGCCACAGTGCAGTTTGTTTATGCAACCCCGGCCTCTACTTTCCATGGTGCTCCCAACCAAGCCCAAGTGGTTCTCCTTGTCATCCGCTCTAGCGCGGTAGACAACCAATATATGGTTCCACTAACGCCTAATCTGTTCCTTCCTTTTGATTGCCTTGGGACATTACCAGCGCACTAGCACGCACTTGCGCTGTTGCGCATGCACGCTCAAAAGGCATGGAGACAAAATTAAGCGCCCGTTATACCATCCACCTCTCGATCGCTTTCCGTTATTCTAAGGAGAATTTTGGACGAGCCGATCAGGCCAATATCCAGGCCAGCTATCTATATAAACCATGTTATGTACTGCTCGAATGCTTCAGTCAGCGCTCGAGGGAACTGAGGACTAGAGTTAGAGGGAGCTGATCGAGAGGAAGAAGAGGAAAATGGGCTCCAGTAGAGTTGGTAGAGCTTCCCTTGTTCTTCTACTGCTCATCGTCGTTTCGGATTGCGCCGCAGGTTGGTTGTTTCCCCTCTTCCCACCCTTTTGATTTTGCTGTGCTAGAAAAAGTATTTTGTCTTCTGTTTGGAGCTAAACTTTTAAGGTGGATCTTTTGCTGTGGTCTTTTGTAGGAGGCAGGGGTCTGGCCGAAGAAAAGATTCAGAAGGTATGCCAATCTACTCGATTATCCATCCATTCAGGCCCTGCACAAGGGTAGACTTGTTTGAGAACTAAATGATCTGTTTGATAATATAAACTGAGTATGATTCGAGGTTCCATATTGAGAAGTTTAAATTCCTATATATTTGGAGCTATCTTTATCACACAAAAAAATAAAGTCTTGTATTGTTCTCATCTCGCCAAATTCAGGAACATCACAACGCTGTGCACAAGGAGGGAACGACAGCTCCAGGCAGCCATCCAAGGAACCTCATGGTGAAGACAAACGACTACGGCCGCTATGACCCGACTCCAGCGTTCTCCAGGCCTCGCTTCAAGCCTATACCTCACTGATGGACATGACTGCTGCTCTGCTCCTGCACACAGTCATATATATGGTTAAACTAATTAACAACATATATACGTATATAACTAGATCAGAATTGATGAGTATAGTACTATGGTTGTTGTTTCTGCAAGGTATGCGAACCACTGGTTCGGGCACCGGTTTCCTAAGTTTGTAACTGATATAAGAGTAAGGATTGTACTGTATGCCGAATGTTATCTCTACTCCTAATGTCTGAGTTGATTGAATAGTATTCACGGTTTATTTTCGTCTGGTTTAATTTCGTCTAACCTTCCCTTCCAATAAAAACTTTACATTTGCAAACTTTCCTAATCAGACACATCACAAACGGAAAGGTAATGATATCACGTTATAAGCAATAAACCTCATTTTCATGGAAATCAATTTAAAATCCTAACTTTCCAAATGCATCGATTCTTACCTTTCCTAATCTCTGCTCCTGATTAGGCAGTTGGTAGGTGATATCGTCCCTTCGTACCCCCAAACTTCGATCGAACCCAGGCTCCCCCACGATTCCTCAAGATTCCGCATGCAAAAAAAAAAAAAAATACAGGCAAGAAAAACCAGCGTGAGCGAGACCTACTAACCTCTGCCCCTCTCCCCTCCTCCCCAGCCGCGAAGTGAAGCCGGTCAGCCGCTGCCCATCGCATGCGCCTGGGTTCCCGATGGAGCCCACGGCCTCCACGTCGTCGGTGAATAGGTGAAGGGCGACCTCGGAGGCCCTGGAGCTGCGGCTGCGGCGGAGGACGCTCGAGACCGTGCTGGAGCAGTGTGGTGATCCGAACGACGATGAGGAGTGGGAGGTCGGGAATCCGGGCTAGGGACGCGACGGCTGGGCGGCGACATCAGCGACGGGGAGGGGTCGCCCTCGGCGCCGGAGACGGAGCCGTCCGACGGCGACAACGAGACAGACAGGTAGGAAGATCTCCCATCCTGTGCATCGCCTACCTTTTTTTTAGATTTTTTTTTTTTTTACAACTGCCATCACGGAGACGCCGCCGCCGGCGAGGGGGAGGAGGGCGTCCGGATCCGCTCCCATCGCTGCTATCTGGGGCCGGAACTGGAGGAGCTGAGGTAGTGGTCTGGGTGACAACGAGGAAGGAGGGAATGGGTTATGCATCCAGCGATGGCGGGGCCGCCGATCCTCTCCATCATACTGCCGTCCGACGCGGGGCATCCTCAACATACAGTCCCACAGCATGCAGGTGTCGCATCTCACTCACTCCTCTATCCATCTGCCATGATCTTGCTTCGCTACTTGCATCCACGAGAAATTGGTGGCTATATTTTATTGCGTCGGGAGCAAGAATGCGTTTTACTCTCTTGCCAACGAATTATATGCGCCGGTGTATATTCTGCAGAGTTCCCTCTCTTCAGTAGAGAAGCTCAGACCAATTATTAGAATTTAAATTTCATGTCTACTCCAATAAACATCAAATTATTAGCTTTTATGTGTGCACACTGTATATTCTGTAGTCTGCACACATCTCAGAAACTTTCGGGTGCCTGTTTACTACTCCTTCCGTAAAGAAATATAAGAGCATTTATCTAAAAGCTTCCTTCCATGTACTTTTGGCATAGCTTAGATTTTCGTTGTCACCTCTCATTGGGAATTAGGGGATGTCCTACAGGTCAAAGCATTTCTGTACTGATCCTAATTTGCTGTGTTTTGGAGCTTATGAATTTCCTAAAATTCGTTTACTTAAGAATCCAATCTTCCGGTGTTTACTGAATATAATGTGATGTCATTTGCATACTTTTGGTAGTTTCAGTAAGATTGATCACATAGATGGTTCTACATGGGTAGAGATATCCACTTAGTGCACATTGTGCTAATAGTTTTGTCTTATAGGACACTACCTATGGTAATTGTTTTGTCATATAGCACACTACCTATGCTTAAATAGTTTTGTAGACATTTGAAGCCTTGGCTGAAAATGTTCAAGCTACAAGGTGCATGATGAAGGATATGGAAGTTGTAGCAAAAAAAATTTCTGATGCTTCCAATTATTTAAGCTACTGTAGGAAAATCATTTGTTGGATTTTTGGATCAGCCAAAGCATCAATCCAGTGTGAGGTGTTTACCTAATGATGAATGTGTTGTTAGCTGAATCATTCAATGCTAATTTTATGCACTGATAAGTGAAAAATATCAGTCTTAGACAAAGGCGAAGCCAGCATCATTACTATGCTGCCAGCATCATCAATTGGGTGCTGGTATTGCAGTTATATATATTACTATATATTTCCTCTACTATTTCATTGTATGATACCTTTAAATCTCTTGGATATCTGAAGGAACAAAAAAAATTAAAGCTGAATTCCTTATTTCCTGCAGTATTCTACTTTTCTAGAATCTGATGTGGGCACTACTTGCATAGGAAAATGTGACCTTTTCAATGTAGAATGGCTACCAAATCCTTCTGGCCCAGTCAAGCGGTTGTTTTATAAAGATAACAAGAACTCCATGAGAATGGTAGACCAGACACCAGGTATCTTCACTAGAAACCTAATGTGAAGTTAGATGAAGTTAGATTTCTAGCTGCTATGAGGAGCAAAGCATGGGACTAATCAGTAACTTCATTCTTTGTAGACAAGTTCAGTCATTGATTTGCATGTTGTCTAAGGCAAATAATACAGCATTACGTGACTCCTCCTTTTAATTCTCCTTTTGTCATACTGAAGTGTTGTTGTTAACGCTCACTATGAAGCACCATGTCTGTATTGCATTTACTTATTGTTTATGTTCAAATGCCCTCAAAATAGCATTAAGATATCCTTACAAAGGGTTCATGTGGTCCCCGTGATTATGCTTTTTGAGAATGGGTTGAGAGTAGGTCCTGTGCTTCAGATAACTGAATGTCCAGTAATATCATCAACCTTCAGCGAACAGCGATTCTAAACTACATCGCCTCAAACAGTCTAGGGTATATTGATGTGTCCTTTCTGTTAGGAATAAGCAACTTGTATTCCCATGAGGCCATAGGCCGATATATATACATGTACAGGTGTGGAACATATGCAGGAAATCCCTTATACAACGGGATAAATACAAAGGGGTACATGACTTATATTATAACTCTAACACCCCCCCCCCCCCCCCCCCCCTCAAACTCATGGTGGATGAACAACACTGAGTTTGGAGAGATAAAAGCCATGTTGTGCTCTAGTCTGGGCCTTCGTCAGGAAATCTGCCAACTGTAACTCGGAAGGCACATACTGAAGAGCAATAACCTGATCCTGCACAGCAGCGCGCACATAGAAAGCATCAGCACCAATATGCTTGGTGAGCTCATGCTTCACAGGATCGCGCGCAATGCTAATAGCACCTGTACTGTCAGATAAGAGCAGAGTCGGTGTAGTGACAGAAACACCAAAATCCTGAAGTAACCACCGTAACCAAGTCACCTCTGCCGTCAAAAGAGCCATGGCTCGCAACTCAGCCTCAGCACTCGAACGGGAAACTGCAATCTGTTTCTTCGTCTTCCAGGCAATGAGAGAACCACCAAGAAAAACACAGTAAGCAGAAAGTGAACGGCGATCAGAAGGATCACTAGCCCACGTAGCATTCGAATAGGCCTGAAGCTGTAAAGAACTGGAGCTAGGAAAGAATAGACGGTGAGAGATCGTGCCCCGAAGATATCGGAGAACACGAAGGAGATGACTATAGTGAACCGATGTGGGAGCAGAGACAAACTGACTCAGAATATGAACCGGATAAGAGATGTCCGGACGAGTGACAGCAAGATAGACAAGACTGCCAACGAGATGACGATAACGCATCGGGTCAGGGAGAGGAACACCATCAGTAGCACGGAGGTGAACATTGAGCTCCATAGGAGTCTCAACAATGCGTTCGTCAGTAAGAGCAGCACGAGCAAGAAGATCCTGGATATACTTTTCCTGGGATATAAAAAAGCCATCAGAGGTAGAAGAGACTTCAATCCCAAGAAAGCAGCGAAGAGGTCCAAGATCAGACATAAGAAACTGCTCACTAAGACGGGCCTTTACAAAGGCAATATACTCGGGGTCATTCCCAGTGATGAGCATGTCATCAACATAGAGAAGAAGAAGAGTCCGACCACGAGGAGAAAGGTGAATAAACAATGCTGGATCATGAGCACTTGCTGAAAAACCAGCAGTAGTGACCACAGAGGCAAAACGCTCAAACCAGGCGCGAGGGGCTTGCTTAAGGCCATAGAGAGAGCAACGAAGACGACATACCATGCCATCAGGAACATAATACCCAGGTGGTGGCTGCATGTACACCTCCTCACACAGCTCACCATTAAGAAAGGCATTCTTAACATCAAGCTGAGATATAGACCAGTGGCGTACAGAGGCAACAACAAGAAGTGTACGAATAGTGGTCATATGGGCCACAGGAGCAAAAGTCTCGTCATAATCACGACCATGCTCCTGCTGAAAACCACGAGCCACAAGACGAGCTTTGTGACGCTCAAGAGAACCATCAGAGCGAGTCTTAACCTTGTAGACCCACTTACAAGTGATGGGACGGACTCCGGGAGGAAGAGAAACAAGATCCCAGGTACCAGTGCGTTCAAGAGCAGCAATCTCCTCTGCCATCGCAAACTGCCATTCAGGATGAACAACAGCCTGACGATAAGAAGTCGGCTCAAGAACAGCAGCACCAGCAGTAGGAAATCCAAAGCGATCAACAGGCGGACGAGGACGAGAACGCAAGCCATAAGTAGGCTGAGTGGAAGAGGACGACTCATCCAATGAGGCATCCACAGGTCGTGAACGACGAGTGTAATGCTGAGGAAAAGATGGAACAATAGAAGGAGGAATCGCCAAGGTAGAATCGGGGGGTGACGACGAAGAAGTCACCGGAGATGAAGGTGTAGAATCCGGTGACATGCTAGGCGAGGAGACCGGAGAAGATGGTGGCTGCAAATCGACTAGAAGTGGAGAAGCAGAGGGAGTGGAACGAATAGGCACAGGCGCGACGGGGGTGATAGGTGAGTCAGGAAAAGTGAGAAAAGAGATATCCTCCACTGAAAAAATCGAGGAAGATGGGCATGGGTAGAAAGGACGAGACTCATCAAAAGTCACGTCGCGAGAGATACGCATCCAACGACCGATAGGATCCCAACAACGATAGCCCTCATGCTCATCACTATAGCCTAAGAAGACACACTCAACAGACTGAGCGGTCAGTTTGGTGCGTTCGCGAGGGGCAAGAAGAACATAGCAAACACAACCAAACAAGCGAAGTATCGAATAATCGGGAGAACGATCAAAAAGACGCTCAAAAGGAAGACCACCCTGCAAAGCAGCGGACGGCTGAAGGTTGATGAGATAGGCGGAAGTGGAGATAGCCTCGGCCCAAAAATGAGGCGGAAGAGAGGCGGCGATCATCATCGCACGAGCCGTCTCAAGAAGGTGACGATGCTTGCGCTCAGACACGCCATTCTGAGCATGAGCACCAGGACAAGAGAACTGGGCAAGAGTACCCTGCTCAGCAAGGACCCCACGCAACATCTTGGAGATATACTCACCAGCAGAGTCAACACGGAAAACACAAATAGGTGTAGAGAACTGAGTGTGAACCATGGCAGCAAAACGCTTATAGATAGATAACACCTCACTACGAGAAGACATAAAATATATCCAGGTGTATCGAGAGAAATCATCTATAAAAATAATATAGTAGCGATGACCGCCTTTCGAGGCAAAGGGAGCTGGACCCCAGACATCGGAGTGAACAAGGTCAAAAGGACGCTGAGACATAGTGTCACTATGAGGATAAGGTAACTGGACCTGTTTACCAAGCCGACAACCCTGACAGTCTAAAGACACACCGCCGGAGACAGAGCCAAGAAGACCACGTCGAACTAAGGATGAGAGACGAGAGCCACACAAGTGACCAAGGCGATGATGCCACTGCTGAAAAGAGCTGGTAGACAAGGCAACAGAGGGGGAAAGACTGGCGGCGGTGGCAGCGGAGGGAAGGTGAAGCCAGTCAAGCTCCCAGAGACCCTGAGAGTCACGGTGTCGGGGGCCAGCACCAAGGAGAGCACCAGTGTGACGGTCCAGAACAGAACAAGAGTCAAAGTCTAGAATCACCCGACAACCGGAGTCAACAATCTGACCACCAGAAAGGAGCTGCATGGTAAGTCGAGGAACATGAGCAACATCAGGAACATGAAAAGATGAGGTGCTAAGAATGCCTCGACCATTAACCGGGAGGGAGGTACCATCAGCAGTAAGAACATGAATAGGAGAATCAAGAGCACGAATAGAAGACAAGGTGGATGAATCATGAGTCATAAGAAAAGATGCTCCAGTATCAAGAATCCATGGAGATGTACCTGACTGTTTTGAAGGTGGTCTCACAAAACCAGAGGAGTCAGTAGCAGAACCAGCAGAACCCGTCGGTGAAGAACCAGAGCATGCAGCGAGCAAGCACCGAAGGCGCGTAATCTCCTGCTCAGTCAGGAGCTCAACGGAAGAGGTCGACGTAGATGCACCCGGCAATGAAGAGCCGGAGGCAGTCAGCAGACCACGAAGTCCCACAATCTCCTGCTCGGTGAAGTACATAGCTGAAGTAGACGACGCAGTAGCACTGGGAGAGAAGCGGCCACCAGGCCCACCACCACCTTGTGCAGAGGCTGTAGGAGGAGTCACGGAAGAGCAACCACCAAGACCGTCTGGAGAGAACGGTGTAGAACGACCATCACCATCTGCGAAAATCGCCAGATGGGACGACTGCACAGATGGATGAGCACCAAGCACCGAGGAAAGGCACATGTGCGAGACAGGATCAGTGTAGGGTACACCAAAAACACCGTCAAAAATCACCGGAGACGCCATTTTTTTTAGAGTTCAGGAGGCTCGATCTGGCCTCGAGCGGAAGTTAGGGCGAGAAGCGAGCGGGCGGGCAGCTTCGATTCCGGGGCTTCGCGTCGAGCAGAGAGGAGGACCAGCAGCGGGATCGGACGTGGGGACCGCGGCAGAGAGGGAAGCAGCCGCGGCGCCACGAGAGAACGACCCGATGCCGATGGAGTGAAGGACAGCGTCCGGCGGCCGCGACAGCAGCCTGAGGAGTCGGCGATGTGAACTCCGGCAGGGCTTCCGATATCCAATCGAGACGGCTTGATGCAGCGGCGGCGTGGGGATTCTTCGCCGGAGGAGCTCGCGACGGGCGTGGGAAGGCAGCAGGCGGGCAGCCGCGGCGCCGCACACCGGAGGCAGCCGGAAAGAAAATTCTATCGGGAGACGAGGACGAGTTGCAGCGTACGAGAAGACCTAAACCTAGGCTCTAATACCATGTTAGGAATAAGCAACTTGTATTCCCAGAGGCCATAGGCCGATATATATACATGTACAGGTGTGGAACATATGAAGGAAACCCCTTATACAACAGGATAAATACAAAGGGGTACATGACTTATATTATAACTCTAACACTTTCATGTGCTTTGTGAGCTGAATTTCCGTTGGTCTCGACCCAGCATGTATCTTCACTTTCAGTTGTCGAACTGTAGACTATGAAACTGAGAAAGATGTGAGGCTTTTGATAGGTCATGTGTTTTTACTAAAATGTTTGATTCTAAAAGAATGTCCAGCAATATACGGGTTGTTTGCTAGCTAAGGAATCATTTACAAGGTTTTGGAGAGGGGATTTAGTTTGTGCCTTGCTAGAGCTAGAGAAATAGATTAAGATTATTGGGAAGGCTCTTTGCAAGCATAAAGTGAATCTTTCGCAGTTTACTTCTTAATATTATTTGGCAAGTACAATGTTTTTATTTCTGAAAATTATATCCTCAAGGTAGATTATCTCCGATGAAAAATATATTATCTGTCAGCCATGGATTCAGATATGTTAATACGGGCAAAGGAAAGTCAAAATATTTCATCTCAGGGAAATATTATGAAATTAGTGAAGCTCTATAGTATTTACTGGACTGATCGTGACACTGCTCATATTGTTTGGTACTTTACTATCTTAAATACTTGTTTTAATCATGAGCTGAGCTGATGATAGGCTGTACGCACGCGCCCCGTCCTTCTCTTGTCCAATGTTCGACGGATGCACAACGTTTGTAGAGGAAACAAACATGAACGACCAGGTGAATTTCTTCTAACCTTTTTCTCCCCTTCTAATCACCCTCTCATTTCCTCTATTCTTCCTAGCCATCTCCTTTTCTATCGCCATATCGCTCTCTAAGCTCTATTCATCTTTTTTCTTCCTCTTCATCCAATTGTTTGGTTCAAACCATGCATGTCATAGAGCATCACTTCCAAACTATTAGACATGTGATGGACGAAAGAAGAGGGTTAATGGTTATCATTATCATTTTGCTTGACCCTATTTGCCATATTTCCCCTTAAAGGAACTATTCTGGCACATTAAAAGGCTAAAAATATTGCTTTCATAACGATATGCATGATGATATTGTACCCTATTTGCCATTAACCCCTCAAAGGAGCTATTCTGCCACATTAAAAAGCTACAAATATTGATTTCATAAGGATATGAATGATGACATTGTACATTTACTATTTATATATACAACTGCCTGACTGGGAAAGGGATATTAATATGTCTAGACTGTGATTAACCTGTTAATTATGTGTACTCTGCCGTCATAGAGATTTGTCTTCATGATTTTAGTGGCTGCAATATTGTTTCACGCCGCACAACTTATTATCACGTAATAAAATACACACTATATCTTAGTTTTGCAGGAATGGAAACCACTTCAAGCACATGAGGTGAGGTTTTGTATCTATTTTATAAGATTCTATATATTTTTCTTGCATTTTGTGTATATAATCTTCTATATCATTTCTTGAACTTACTAGTAGGTTTCCCAAGAAAATGTTTACACAGATGAAAATAAATTTAACTGTTTCAATAAGATAGCATGGTCCATGGGTTTTGGTGAAGCAGATATTTCTTTAATATCATTGCATTTAGTTTTGAATGGTATATGGCATTCAGTACTCCCTTTTATCCATGTCACCTTGTCTCAGTTGCACACAAATGTGTTGTACGTCCTACCAAAATGCGAAGGGGAAGTATGTTGTTAGGTGCACTCCCATGATAAATATTTCTTTAAAAACGCGAAGGGTGATTTGGTCAAATAGGGATCAAAAACTGGTTACTGTTATTTCATTCTATCTATCTAGGTGGTAATTCATAATTTATCTTATGAAAATGAATGTTTGTGATATGTTAGTAATCTAACATTTTGTAAAACAATACATGCAGGTTCATGCAATAGCTCTGATTTATTAGAGTAGTTATCCCAAATTCCAAGGGACAAGAACAAGATAATGGAGCTCAAGGAGTATTCAATCAAGAGGCAAGCTGGCAAAAGAATTCAAACCCCTCTACCGTTGAAAGTAGTTTCTACGTAAATTTCATTTGTTTTATTATAAGATTGTAACTATCGAATGGGCGAATCTGTGTGAAATTGAGAGCATAACAAAACCTTAAAAAGGCCCGCTTATTCTTGCACTTTTAAATTTTAATAGAGCTGCACTGTATATGAAATTCAAACTCTTTTTAAACTCGACAACGATATTCTTGATGAGAGCATAACAAACCCCTAAAAAGGCCCCCTTATTCTTGAATTACACACGTGAGAAGGGGTTGGTGTCCTTTTTCTTAGTTAAATCGTCCATCTCAACGTTTTTTTTGTTATTTCTACTCACATTAACATGGTGAGTGATTATTGGAGCAGCTTTCATATTTGTTTGATACCTTTAATATTACTTGCTAAAACATGTTACTGTGCGTAAATGTGTTGTATTGTGGCAACTCACGGGTCCGCCGCCGCTGCACTGCCTCTCAACTTGGTGGAGACGTGGAAGGATAGTTGTGGCGTAGTGAAGGCCTTTACGGCTTGATGCCTCCTGCCATGACCACGACCACGACCACGTGTCGGTAAGAAAGGCCATAAAGGCGTCTCCAATGCGTCCCACAAAATGGATATATTATTTATTCGTGGACTGGTTCGTGGACACGGATCAAAATAATAGCATATCAAATCTTCATGAATGAAAATATTCAAATGCGACAGTAGTTGTACTATAAATAATATAATCCAATTAAATTTTGAAATAAAATAGTTCCAACATAAATTTCAACCTGCAAGATGGAACAACCGTGTCACAAATTTGAAGTCTAATTCATAATACACTTTGGGAGAGAAAGACGAATTCGACTATGATAGCACGCAACATTTGTTGGGCTTTAAATTTTTGCCCATTACCACTGTCAATACTACTTTTGTTTTTGGACCTTGACATTAGTTGAGATTCAAAAGGTACTTGATTTTTGTGATATTATCGGTTCATGTTGTGCTCATTTGTAGACTTTTTCTCAGTTTTTTTAAAACATTTATATGTACAAGACGAATCCAGGTGCGGTACAAGCCCTGGTGCGCAGTATACTTACCAAGGGAGATGTCTTGTTGGTTGAAAAATGGCCGCAGTTAACAACTTGGGCCTAATATTTGACATGAACTTAAACCATTTGCAGTGTATATTTTCAGGTTGATTATTGCTATGGAGAATGGAATATCTGTTGATACAGAACAATCTCACAAAATTGGATCTATCGTCGTGTGCTATTATTGCTGAAATTAAGAGGCACACTATTTTTCTTAGAAAAGAAGGAAGACCTCGGGCCTCTGCATCTTGGCGATGCATGCAACCACTTTATTAATTATTCACGCAAGACCTTACAAAGAAATACAGTACTAAGTCTGAATCCACCGTCTAGGCAACATCTGTCGCTACCCCTATCCAATTGATGAAGAGATGCTGATAGTCCAGGCCTAATACCACAGACCTCGCAGCCAAGCCTAACATCTAAGACCTGAGGCCCCAACCAAGCCACTTGCCGGGTATGGGGCACGCATCGGTCCGACGCGCTCTCAGAGGCCGCCGCCGCCAACTGCCACCACTCCAACTTCAGAGTTGTACTGACGCATCATCCTTGCCCGGTCTAGCTGCCGTCGACACCACCACGGCGCCTTCACGCTCGCCGCCGGTACACCTCAGCACCATGCCGCCAAGTACCACCAGCTGACACAACTTGAAGTCTCTGGAAAATCTGTCGTGCGTAGCGCCTGCCGACCAGGTATGACAAAGCGTAGCACCTGTCGCCCAGGCATGACTTGACATCTCCACCGAAGCTCCGTGCAAGATGAAGCCGCTCCACCTACTACCTCTGACTTCCAGCGCTGCTCCATAAACGATGCTCCCAAGAGAGAAAGACAGCACCGTGCCGCCATCTTCTGATCTGGAAAACCAGATCCTAGGGTTTCCCTCGGAGCAGCACAAGTGGGTCGACAGTAGTTACATGATGATGCCTTCATCAAGGTAACGACGCAGAATGCCGCCATCGCCTGTCGTTGGCTTGGTTTTCACCGGCAACTCTGTCTCCCTAACTCCCAGCTGGGACTAGATGACGGATCTCGAGATCTCACCACCCAACCCTTGGCCGGCCACCTCCGACGGAGAAGATGACCACCACCGCCAGCTGCACCGACCATAGTAGATCTGACCGGAGGTGCCGCTAAGCAGTCCACCAGGCCCTCGACGCCACCGCCAATCCAAAGCCGGATGACGCGCCGCCGCAACATAGACCGCCCGCCCGAGGAATTTTAAAGCTCTGTGTACCTTATAATAGTGACACCCATGAACGTGTCAAGTTGAGTGATACTAAGAGCTTGTTTGGAATCCCACCAACTCCACAAAATCCCGGGAGCTGCAGAGCCAGGAAGTAGGCGCTCCACGTTTTTCAATTGTAACTCCACCTGCTCCTGGAGTGGAGTTGTGGGGCAGAGGTACTCCGTACAAGGCCTAATACTACTTAATCATGGACGACATATATCCAGTTAACGAATGATTTGGTTGGTTAAGGGGACACAAAGAGTACCGAGAAGGAAACAAGTGGAAGAAAGTCTTTATTTGTCGTTGTATGATGGAAATCAGATGCCACATTGCTTAACACATATTTCTGAATTAAAAGAATAATTTGATCAATATATCTATATTATTATTAATACGTGGCATTCGTGCGTTGCCCGTAGCAATGCACGGGCATTCTACTAGTATTTATAGTTATGCAATATGCCACAAAAACAATATGTTTAGAAACTCCATTCAGCGATGAATTACAATTGTGTACTTTTAGTCGCATATAACACATGTTTCACTGGTAAAATTGACGACCTAAATCATGTGCTACTACTGGGATCGCCGCCTTTGCCGAGTTCCAGAGGCTTTTGTACTCGGCAAATAAATGGTGTAGACGGAATGGAGCAAACATCAAATGCTTTCCAAAGGCTTTTGTATCCAGCAAATAAATGGTGTAGACGGAACAGAGCAAACATCAAGTTCTTTCCAGGGGTTTTGTACTCGACAAATAAGGGCTCCTTTATTCAAACGATTTGCATAGGAATTTTGGAGGATTGGGATCCTTAGAATTTTTCCTATGTTGATTGTTTGATTCATACGAATTTGACGGTACGAATTTGATGGTATGATTTGAGAAACTTGCATGTTCTATAGTGCTCCTGTTTGGATACTCTAAGTTAGCTAGAGGTTAGACTAACTCATGACTAACCCTGAAATAACTGTAGCCAAAGAGGTGTTTGGATGACAGGGTTAGATTGACAATAAATGCACTTGATGGAGAGAGAAAAGTGATTTTTCAGTGGCCCCCGTGATAACTAGCTCCAATTAGCACCACTTGGCTGGCGGGATAGAGAGAGAAAAGTGTTTTTTCAGTGGGCCCAATGAGAACTATCTCCAATTAGCACCTCTTGGGTGGGATATTATTTTTGGTGGGTTTGGTGCAACTTGCTCCAATTTAACCCTCATGTTTGGATACTTTAGGGCTATTTGAGCCCCAACTAGCTCAAACTAACTCTAATCCATGGATCCAAACAGGGCCAAAGTTAGTCTCGGAAAACACATTAAGCCCTATATACATGGACAGACGGAGTACATGATAGTAGCAAACGCTCAGCATTAGTAGTAGTTCATTGGTTGGTTTCAATTTTTGATTCAGTTGATGTGCTGCTACTGTCCAATATTCGCGTGTGGTTGTTTCTAGAATAAAAAGGAGGTAGTACTTACTGTAGAAAAGGTGAAGTGATGGTTGCTTCGCCTGAGCAACTTATTACTCTGGGAATATTGGAGTACCAGCGGATTCAACGGACAGAGAAATGATGGTTGCTTCGTCCGAGCAACTTACTGTGGCGAAGGTGGGGCTCTGTGATTTGACTGCTCACTAGTCATTATTACTGCGGCGCAACGACCGGGGTGAATCTTTTCCTGCAGTTGGGCACCCAATATTGCTGCATGGCAGGTGGAGCCGGATGAAGGATGTCCCACATGTCGGCGAAACGAAGTTGAATTGTTTCCGGCATTGCTATCAATCCTTCAGGATTTGTTTATATGTACGCATAATTTTAATGAAATTGTACTGTGATGCTATGAAGGTTTCAACTTTGGTTCCCACAGGAAAAAAATGTTTCAACTTAGGATTCATGTGTCCTCTTGCCTCAAGATTGTCTCGTTACAACATTCCATCAAATATAAATGAAACCTCCATGGCTGCTAATGCATCTCAATGGCTCACGGATCTGTTCCAACATTCACATCACAACTGAAGACATAGTTGTGAGGAGGTGTACAAATAAAAAATATATATAGTTGATCGATGTTGTTCGTAGGCATGGCTCCATTTCCTGGACACAATGTTCATTGGTTGGCAGCTAGTTTCACCCAGTTCTGTAGCCAAAAAAGAGGTGTATGGAGGACATCACAATCCAATCATTTTGTGCAGCTCCACTAAAATCGAGCTGATCATCCCTGTTTGCAAAGATATTCAGTCAGTGTGATTACAATAATAGTGGAACTAGATGATCAAACATAACACACACAAATAGAACCCGATCACCTCTGCGATCTCTCTTTAGGACTAACTACTTGTTGGAGATGATTAGGCACGGAGTTGGATGAGGAGGATAGCAAAACCAATCTCCCTTTCTGCAGTCCCACAGAATAGAAACGTTGCCCGTGTGACATTTTGGCGGAACTGCACAAAACACTTAAGAAAAAAGTGATTTGTGTAGTTCACCAAAAGGTCGCAATAGCGACGAGGTGAAATGGATAGCCCTGTTTGCAAAAGAAGGTAGAAAGGAAACAATTACTGCCCAATAACACGAGTTGAAGACACATACGCCGACAAAAAAGAAGCATATTCCATGTAATAAGGGAAAGATAGCAGCATGGTGGTATATCAAAAATGGTTCGAGGACGAGATTGCAAGATGGAAAATACGCCGGCCGAGATACGTTTTAAGCAAACAACTAAAGAAGATCCACATGCAGGATTTTCCACATGCAGCAACGTGGGAAGATGGGCAGTGGAGCAAGGCCGGAGGAAGCTGTACCTGAGGGTCGTCGGGATGTAACTAGGAGGGCGGCGGCGGCCAGGATCTGGCCATATTGCGGCAGCGAGCAAGTGGCGAAGGCCCTATCGCGCCGGAGCTTGGTCCGAGAGAACGGCGGGTACCACAGATCGAGACATGCTGCCTCAACACCGTCGAACGGAGAAACGATGCACATCCTCCCTTTCCGCCGGCGGACGGGATGCAGCCGGATCAGTGACCAACAGTGAGAGAGAGAGAGAGGCCACCGCCGCCTTGTGTGAGATGGTGTGACGAGAGACAAACCCTGGCAGGCAGGCTCCATTGTATATAGTGGAGCGGATTTTTCTTTTTTCCCGATGACAACCGTTTTATATTCTGTACGTGCCATTGAGGAATATAACTTTATTTAATACTAACCCGTCAAGTCGAACTTTCTTCCGTCTACGTGTGGTACACGACCCTCCTTCGAGTAAACAACTGCTACACGCGTCAAATTATCACGTGGGCTGCCTTTTCGTACAGAAATGAACTCCACCGTGTACCCGCGCGGGTGTGGCCGGGAACGAGACGTGAGTACGTGCGTCATGCGTGCACCTCTTCTTTAGGTGCTGGTACGTACGTGGGTGGGTGTGAGAGAGATGGTTTGTGTGAAACAGAGGCAATGTGTCGATGATATCTCAAACAGAAAAACGTAACATATGCAATGTGTGTGAAACAGAGTCATGGATATATCATATATGGAGGGAGCGATCCACGAGAAGAGAGTGGAGGGATCATCGGCATGAGATATCGATAGAATCGAAAACATGAATGAAGTGTGTGGGTGCGCTCAATAAAGAGTGCCATTGAATTTGTGCTTGCCCAAGTCAAAGATACAGGGCGGCCGGCCTACTGGAATTTGAGAGGGCAGAGGTGCAATTTTTCTCTATGGCATGGATACCTACCTACAATGTTCGACTATCGGTGTGTGTGTGTGGGGGAGGGGGGGAGGGGGTAGAGACCTAACTATAAAGAGGTAGATCGACTAGTATATGTGTGGAGAAGGAGAGAGACCTAGCTATATATTGAGGGAGATCGATCGGCATCCATGCATATGTGTAGCAGAGGAATAAGGTTGGGAGAAAGAGAAAGGTAGAGTGTCGGAGGGTTGTTGGTGGACTTGCTTCCCACAAATGGTGGGAGAGGCCTGCTAGACAAATGGAGGGTACGAGTGCAATATCAATAAGAGAGGGCCGGGGATGTCTGCATGTCTATGCACGTGCGTGTGAGAGACGGGTTGATACGTCTCCAACGTATCTATAATTTTTTATTGTTTCATGCTATTATATTATCTGTTTTGGATGTTTTATATGCATTAAATGCTATTTAATATTGTTTTTGGGACTAACCTATTAACCTAGAGCCCAGTGCCAGTTTCTGTTTTTTCCTTGTTTTAGAGTTTCGCAGAAAAGGAATACCAAACGGAATGAAACTTTCGCGATGATTTTTCTTGGACCAGAAGACATCCAGAGGACTTGGAGTGCAAGTTAGGCAAGCCATGAGGTAGCCACAAGGACGGAGGGCGCGCGCCCCACCCTTGTGGGCCCCTTGTGACTCCACCGACCTATTTCTTCCACCTATATATATTCTCAAATACTCCAAAACCAATGAGGAGAGCCACGAAAACACTTTTCCACTACCGCAACCTTCTATACCCATGAGATCCCATCTAGGGGCCTTTTTCGGCGTCCTGCCAGAGGGGATTCGATCATGGAGGGCTTCTACATCAACACCATTACCTCTCCGATGAAGCGTGAGTAGTTTACCTCAGACCCACGGGTCCATAGCTAGTAGCTAGATGGCTTCTCCTCTCTCTTTGATTCTCAATACCATGTTCTCCTCGATGTTCTTGGAGATCTATTCGATGTAATACCTTTTTGCGATGTGTTTGCCGATATCCGATGAATTGTGGATGTATGATCAGCTTATCTATGAATATTATATGAATCTTCTCTGAATTCTTATATGCATGATTTGATATCTTTGCAAGTCTCTTCGGACTATCGATTTGGTTTGACCAACTAGATTGGTTTTTCTTGCAATGGGAGAAGTGCTTAGCTTTGGGTTCAATCTTGCGGTGCTTGATCCCAGTGACAGAAGGGGAACCGAGACATATTGAATTGTTGCCATCAAGGATAACAAGATGGGGTTTTCATCTTATTGCTTGAGTTTATCCCACTACATCATGTCATCTTACTTATTGCATTACTTTGTTCTATGAACTTAATACTCTAGATGTAGGCAGGAGTCGGTCGATGTGTGGAGTAATAGTAGTAGATGCAGGCAGCAGTCGGTCTACTTGACACGGACGCGATGTCTATATTTATGATCCTTGCCTTAGATATCATCATAACTTCGCGCTTTTCTATCAATTGCTCGGCAGTAATTTGTTCACCCACCGTAATATTTTCTATCTTGAGAGAAGCCTCTAGTGAAACCTATGGCCCCCGGGTCTAACTTTCCATCATATAATCTTCTATTTTCCATCATATAAGTTTTCGATTTACTTCCTTTGCAATCTTTTACTTTCCGATCTATAAACCAAAAATACCAAAAATATTTACTTTACCGTTTATCTATCTCTATCAGATCCCACTTTTGCAAATAACCGTGAAGGGATTGACAACCCCTTTATCGCGTTGGGTGCAAGTTGTTGATTGTTTGTGCAGGTATTCGGTGACTTGCTCATTGTCTCCTACTGGATTGATACCTTGGTTCTCAAACTGAGGGAAATACTTACTCTACTTTGCTGCATCACCCTTTCCTCTTCAAGGGAAAAACCAACGCAAGCTCAAGAGGTAGCAGGACGAATTTCTGGCGCCGTTGCCGGGGAGATCTACGCCAAGTCAAGACATACCAAGTACCCATCATCAACTCTCATCTCTTGCATTACATTATTTGTCATTCTCCTATCGTTTTCCTCTCCCCCACTTCTAAAACGATTTTCGAAAAGATTTGCCCTTTTCTTCGCCCGTCTTCCATTCGTCTTTTAGTTTGCCCTTATATCTTACTTGGTTTGTTTGCTCCTTTACTTGGTATAATTGTGTGTTTATTGAAAATTAGAAGCAAAGATTTATGGATCCTCATCCACTTGCTAATCTTTTTAAGAGATCCAATTATGATGAACCAATTGCTAGTGAGTTGAGTGCACTAGATTATCTTTATGAGGTTTTGCTTGAAATTCGTGAATCTGAAAATTGTGATGAAGTATTAAAAGAAGAAATTTATGAAGTGATTCACGATAGCTCCTTGAATGAAAATCACAATTGCAATGATGTTATTATAAATTCTATTAATGTCAATTGTGTTATTGATATGCAAAACTCTAAGCTTGGGGATGCTAGTTTTGCTATGTCCACTACTTGTTACAATGATCATGATTGGGGTGATTCTTCTTACAATATTGAAAATTTATTTAAGCCCCATGATGAATATGATATTGATGAAAGTGAGTTTGGAAGAGTTTCAACTTTAGATCCCACATATTTGGATAATTTTCAATCTTATGAAGTTTTTGATAAAAGTGGGTTCGGAGAGGTCATGACTTTATTTTATGATAATCCCACTATTTCGGAAGAGTGTCAACTTTGCATACATGTGGATCATGAAGAGAAAATTTTATGTGATAGCTATATTTTTGAATTTTATTATGATCCTACATGTAATTATTATGAGAGAGGAAAATATGGTTGTAGAAATTTTCATGTCACTAAATTACCTCTCGCTATGTTGAGATTGCTATTGTTTCTTTCTCCTTCCTTACATATGGTAGTTTTTGTTTGTATTGATAATTTGTTTGCTTATAAAATCCCTATGCGTAGGAAGCATGTTAGACTTAAACTTGTTTGTCACATGTTTTCGGATGCTCTGTTTGTTTCAATTGCTATCTTTCATGTGAGCATCATCGAAATTATCAATGCCTAGCTAAAAGGCTTTAAAGAAAAGCGCTTGTTGGGAGACAACCCAATATATTTCCTTTCTATTTTGCATTAAATAATTCATATAGCCTCTGGTTAGATGTGGTTTTGTGTTTTAATTAGTGTTTGTGCCAAGTAAGAACTTTAGGATAGCTTACGGTGATAGTTGATTTGATCTTGCTGAAAAACAGGAACTTTTGCGCCCAGGAAATTATTCTCATTTTTTACAGAAGCATGATTTTGAGTTGATTCATTTTGCATAGGATTAATAAAAAAATTTCTTAGGTCGTCCTAATTTTTCATAATTTTGGGAGTTGCAGAAGTATTCGAAATATCCAGATTGCTACAGACTGTTCTATTTTTGACAGATTCTGTTTTCTATGTGTTGTTTGCTTATTTTGATGAATCTATGGCTAGTATCGGGAGGTATGGACCATGGAAAAGTTAGAATACAGTAGATATAACACCAATATAAAATAAAGAATGAGTTCACAATAGTAACCAAAGTGGTGATTTATTTTCTTATACTAATGGAGCTTATGAGATTTCCTGTTGAGTTTTGTGTCAAGAAGTTTTCAAGTTTTGGGTAAGGATTTTATGGACTATGGAATAAGGAGTGGGAAGAGCCTATGCTTGGCGATGCCCAAGGCACCCCAAGGTAATATTCAAGGATAACCAAGAGCCTAAGCTTGGAGATGCCCCGGAAGGCATCCCCTCTTTCGTCTTCGTCTATCGATAACTTTACTTGAGGCTTTATTTTTATTCACCACATGATATGTGTTTTGCTTGGAGCGTGTTGTATGATTTGAGTCTTTGCTTTTTAATTTGCCACAATCATCCTTGCTGTACACACGTTTTGAGAGAGACACGGATGAATCGTGATTTATTAGAATACTCTATGTGCTTCACTTATATCTTTTGAGCTAGGCAATATTGCTCTAGTTCTTCACTTATATCTTTTAGAGCACGGCGGTGGTTTTATTTTATAGAAATTGATGAACTCTCGTGCTTCACTTATATTATTTTGAGAGTCTCAAAACAACATGGTAATTTTCTTTGGTTATAAATTTAGTCCTAGTATGATAGGCATCCAAGAGGGATATAATAAAAACTTTCATATAAAGTGCATTGAATACTATGAGAAGTTTGATTCCTTATGATTGTTTTGAGATATGAAGATGGTGATATTAGAGTCATGCTAGTGAGTAATTGTGAATTTAAGAAATACTTGTGTTAAAGTTTTTGATTCCCGTAGCATGCACGTATGGTGAACCGTTATGTGATGAAGTCGGAGCATGATTTATTTATTTATTTATGGATTATACGCACTCTCACCCTTCCACCATTGCTAGACTCTCTTGTGCCGCACAACTTCCGCCGGTACCATAAACCCACCATATACCTTCCTCAAAACATCCACCATACCTACCTATTATGGCATTTCCATAGCCATTCCGAGATATAATGCCATGCAACTTTCCACCGTTCCGTTTATTATGACACGCTCCATCATTGTCATATTGCTATGCATGATCATGTAGTTGACATCGTATTTGTGGCAAAGCCACCATTCATAATTCTTTCATACATGTCACTCTTCATTCATTGCACATCCCGGTACACCACCGGAGGCATTCACATAGAGTCATATTTTGTTCGAAGTATCGAGTTGTAATTCTTGAGTTGTAAGTAAATAAAAGTGTGACGATCTTCATTATTACAGCATTGTCCCATGTGAGGAAAGGATGATGGAGACTATGATTCCCCCACAAGTTGGGATGAGACTTCATACGAATAAAAAAAGAAGCCAAAAAATTAGAGAAGGCCCAAATAAAAAATGAGAGAAAAGAGAGAAGGGGCAATGCTACTATCCTTTTACCACACTTGTGCTTCAAAGTAGCACCATGATCTTCATGATAGAGAGTCTCCTATATTGTCACTTTCATATACCAGTGAGAATTTTTCATTATAGAATTTGGCTTGTATATTCCAATGATGGGCTTCCTCAAATTGCCCTAGGTCTTCGTGAGCAAGCAAGTTGGATGCACACCCACTTAGTTTTTTTTTGAGCTTTAATAAACTTATAGCTCTAGTGCATCCGTTGCATGGCAATCCCTACTCACTCACATTGATATTTATTAATGGGCATCTCCATAGCCCGTTTGTGGCACCCCAGCTCAGAGCGACCGGTTTACCATGCATTGCCATCCCAGAGACCATGTCTTCTGGCAACACACAACATCTTGGTACAGAAAGCAACCGCTTTACTGATGCTAGTGGATCATAGTTTATATTACAATAGGTGTCGAGGCCAAGCGGCACACACGGTGCAGCTGAACAATATGTACATTATTTGGTGAACATAAAGGGCCCTCGATCATAACAACTACGCGGCAGTGGAACAACGTCGTAGCGGAAACTCCATAGCACAGGGACACCGATGTGGACATGATCTAGACTCGAGCAGCACTCCTTTCCAACGAGACTTTCCTGAAATCTGGCATGACACGCCAGGTTAGTACATTGAATGTACTTGCAAGCTCACAACAGACATAATCATAATGACAAACAATATCATGATAATTAACCAATTTATAATGCAATAATGCTTCAACATGCTGTGATCATACTCTTGTGATAAAAGTCCCTCGGGACTGGCTTACCAACCGTGATCGTTCTTGGATCACAAACGTACCACCATCGTGGACTTGACTAGAAGTATCTCGTGATCCTTACGACAATCACAACCATGACCAATACTTGGTCTCGAACATCTCGATGGCTTTCCACCATCATCAACAGTGCAAACTTCATAACTTAGTGTGCAAAATTTATTAAACATTAACCCATGGTGTGACCTACTACGAGCGTGTCCGTAACCGTGGACTCGGCTATCGATAAATTATTACACTCTGCAGAGGTAGCACACTGTACCCACACCACGGAACCCATGGCCTCGTACTCCCATACGGGTGGACCAACGGCATACCGACGAAACCCCTCCATTGCCATGACACTCTCCCGGCCAGACTCAATCCCTACCGGGCTAGTCCTAGGTGGCCCCGTGTCTACCAAAGACACAACGACCACCGTCGTGGCCAAAACGATCCCACAAGAGGACCCGGTACCATAATCTCAACAACGGGCACACAAGGTTACGTCTGCTTACCGGGCCAGGGTAACCATGCCCATAACCTTCCCTAGTTGGAGGCACCGACCAGAGGCATGACAATGGACGGAATCAAGGCCTCCCATAAGGCAAATCTGGTTGCACTGGGAAAAACTCGATTCAGTGGCACCATGACCCGGCCAACGATATATTCAAGTTGAGTTATATTCAGGTTCAACTTAAAGTAAAAATAACCGGTGTCATAGTATGCCATGAAATGCAACACTAACATATGCATCACATATTAACGGAAATGACTGAGTCAACTATATTCACACTAAGCATAAACATCAACAACTCATGCCATTTTTCTGGTTAGGATAATCCTCACTTTAAACAGAATATTTTCTAGCAAATTTTTATTATTTTACTCATGCAAGAAAATAACTTCAAGTAATTACTCATATGCATAACAATATTATTCTTTCATCACCACAAATGAATCCTAGTTTCTTTACCAACTAAGTTAGTTTCAAACATTCTGTAAATCAAGCATATTAACTAAAATAAGCACTTAACAGAATATAAATAACATAGTAGTTATTTAAATGCATGGATTAAATCTTTCATTCAAGTAAGAAAATCATAAAATATTGAAATGGCACCATGAAAATGTTGCTGTGGCTTGCCTTAGTGCAGATGAGGTTCCCAAGCCTTCTGGTGATCCTCAAGACAAGCCTCACCCTCTGAAAATAATTTTAACATAAGAAGAAAATATCAAGAACCCTTCTGAAAATCACTAGAAAATCTAGACAGCTCAGAAAAATCTCATTTTTGGTGAGCTGTTAGATTTCTTTGCAAAGAACACAATGCAAAAAGAATCAATTCGTTTGGACTTATGGTTGAAGAGTTATAGCTGTTTGAAGCTCTCTAGGAATTAATTGAATTTGAATTTAAATAAAACAGACTAGGGGGGTGACGTCGAAGGCGTAAAGCCTCGGGGCGCCACCGCTCGTACCGCTTCACGCGCGTACTGAGTGGCTGACTAGCGGGCCCCGCTAGTCAGGTGAGGTGGAGGGGGAGAAGGAAACAGAGGGGGGTCGCGGCTTTGTCGGAGCTCTCGTCGGCGACGAGGGCTCCTTGGCCAAAACGAGAGGGAGGGATCAAGAGAGGGGATGGAGGCGCACCTGCCCGTACCCGCAACGTAGCTAGGGTGGTCGGACGGCGTCGGAATCGACCTCGCAAGCGGAGGCAGAGAGCGGAGGTCGCCGGAGACGAAGACGACGGCGAACTGCGGCGACTCCAGGGGCTCCAAGTGGACGGAACGGCTTCACCGAAGAGTGGCGGAGGCTCTGGAAGGGTCGCCCAGGCCAGGGAGGGGCTGGAGCTACCGCGACGACCCGAGGGGATCACCGGCGAGCTCGAGCTCGGGGACAGCGGCCCGCAGCCTGCCCGGCCGGGCTACGGCTATCTACGAGGTTGTGGAGTGTGTGGGAGTGGAGGATGGTGCTCGAGGAGGCTGGGGGTGGCTCCATTTATAGGCGAGTAGCGAGGGGGGGTTCGGGCTCCGCCGTTGACACCTGGACACGGAGCCCGGCGATGAACGGCGTCAGTGAGAGGGGGAGAAGGCGACGCAGCTCACGCGGGGACTGTGGGCGAACGGAGACGAGCACAGGATCGAGGAGAAGGCGACGAGCACAGTGCGCACCGCACTGTTAGGTTGGCCGGACCGTGCCCGTGCTCACTGCGGCGAGCTCCAGCATCGGCGAGTGCCAGCGGGGAGTTAAGGTGGTTGAGACGAAGATGGTGGCAAGGTTTGGCATGCTATGGCAGTCGGGGAAGCGAGCACGTGCGAAACAGAGCGCTCGGCGGCACTCAGAGCGCGTCGACACGCAGGCTGGCATCATGGACACGCGTGGTCACCGCGTGAACTTTGCCCTCAGGCCGACCTACGTCCAAAGATCATGTCTGGCTTGTTGTTCGTGGTAGTTTTTAAGATTACCACGCTTTGGTTTGGTTCCAGATGCAATAGAAAAGATTTCACACGTTTGGTAAGTTTCTGATCAGTAACTTTGAGAGGTTACTTAGGATAAATGGCTGGGAGTTGGAGGCTGTGCTTTGGAGGGTAGCAATCATCTACTAAGGTGATGATGCACAAGAAAAATCAGGCACAATGGAGCAAGTAAAATGGTAGTTGCTGTAGAAACCACCATTTCTGTCCAGAACAGAAAATATTTTCTGTAGCAAAAATATTCCAAAAAGTGGTGCAATATTTTTTCTCAGGAAGGTGCCCTAGGGTTCAAATAATATTTGTGAATTTTCTCAAATTTTTGTGGGCAAGAAAAATTGGGGTTGCTTTAGAGCACAGTGAACTAGCTAGGGTTTTGGAGGGGAAAATGAATATTTTTCATTAAAGAAAAATATTCCAAATATTATTTTGTGTAGAGCCAGAGAGGGAAAGATAGTTAGAGAGGGAGATGAGACACTTGGGTGAAAGCCAAGGGTGCCCAAGTGTTTAAGTCCATGTGAAAAGATTAAAAAACTCCAAATTTCAATATCAATTCAAATGAAAATCGGGCAAATAAAGGAGGGCAAAAACCAGGCTCACAAACCTCCCCCTCTTAGAATGAATCTCGTCCTCGAGATTCAGTTGCTTGGGAAAACCATTTTGGATAATGTGCCCTTAGAAATTCTTCCCGTTCCCACGTTGATTCTGACTCCGTGTGATGCTCCCACTGAACTTTGTAAAACTTCCTTACTTTACTGCGAGTGACTCTTTCCATCTGATCCAAAATCCTAATTGGTCTCTCTTCATATGTTAAATCCCTTGCCAACTCTATCTCAGCCATAGCAGTCTTTTTCTCAGGCGGCGATATGGATCGCCTCAACTGGGAAACATGAAACACGTTGTGCACGTCTGACAATTCAGGAGGTAGTTCCAACTGATATGCAACAGTGCCCACTCGGGACATGACTGGAAATGGACCAATAAATCTAGGTGCCAACTTTCCACGGGTCTTAAATCTCTTGACTCCTTTCATAGGAGTGACTCGGAGGTATACGTGTTCTCCGGGTTCAAAACTGATTTGTCAGTGCTTTGCATCATAATAACTCTTTTGTCGAGATTTGGCCAATTGCAATCTGTCGCTGATCTCCTTAACTTGTTTCTCAGCTTCCAGCATGAGATCTGTTCCGAAAATGCGGCTATCTCTAGTTTGAGACCAATTTAAAGGAGTGCGACACTTACGGCCATACAGAGCTTCATACGGTGACATATTTAGACTGGTCTGGAAGCTGTTGTTATAAGAAAACTCGGCATACGGCAAGCAGTCTTCCCATTTAGATCCTTGGGCCAAAACATAGGCTCGCAACATATCTTCGAGTATTTGGTTTACCCGCTGTGTCTGTCCATCAGTCTGAGGATGATAAGCGGTACTGTATTTCAGTGTGGTCCCCAAGGCTTGATGGAGGCGTGACCAAAAAGCAGAGGTAAAAAGTGAACCTCGGTCAGAAGTGATGGTTCGGGGTACTCCATGCAGACTGACTATCCTGGATACATACAGCTATGCGAGTTGGTCTGCTCGATATGTGGTTCCGATCGGGATAAAGTGAGCAACCTTGGTTAAGGTATCCACTATGACCCATATTGCATCATTGCCTCGCTGAGTCCTGGGCAGTCCTGTGATGAAATCCATGCAGACATCATCCCATTTCCATTGTGAGACTGGCAGTGGTTAGAGAAGTCCGGCTGGCTTCTGATGCTCTGCCTTCACCTTGTTGCATATGTCGCAACAGGCCACAAAATAGGCAATGCCTTTCTTCATTCCATCCCACCAAAATATTTGTCGGAGGTCTTTATACATTTTTGTACCACCAGGGTGAATAGAATATGAGGATTCGTGTGCTTCCGACATGATTTTCTTCTTTAAGTCCGACTGATTGGGTACACAAATCCTTCCACGGAACCGGAGGGTACCGAATTTATCCTTTGAGAAATCTGGAGTCTGTCCTGCCATCGGGCTCTTGACATGTTTCTATAGATCGATGTCAGCTGGCTGGGCCTTGTGGATTTCTTCCTCAAGTGTGGGGGTAACTTCCAAAATATTAGCAAGGCCAGCGTCAACTATGACCAGGTTGAGCTGAGCGATCTCCTCTTGAAGTTCAGGAGGCAAGGATTCCAATATGACATTTAGGCTGACAGGCCTTCGACTGAGCGCATTGGCGACCACGTTGGCCTTACCCGGGTGGTAGTTTATTCCAAGATCATAATCCTTGACCAACTCAAGCCATCTTCGTTGACGGAGATTTAAATCCGGCTGAGTAAATATATACTTGAGGCTTTTGTGATCGGTGAAAATTTGGCACCTCTTCCCAATGAGGTAGTGCCTCCAAATTTTTAGAGCATGAACCACCGCGGCCAATTCCAAATCATGAGTAGGATAATTTCCCTCGTGAGGTCGTAGCCGTCGCGATGCATATGCTACTACCATGCCGTCTTGCATAAGTACGCATCCAAGTCCTTGTCTGGAGGCGTCACAATATACATCAAAACTGCGGTAGATATCCAGAAGAGTTAACACATGTGCGGTCGTCAGCCGTATCTTTAGCTCATTAAAACTTTTCTCACAGTCCTCAGTCCATTCAAACTTCTTATCCTTTTTGAGCAGCTCTGTCATGGGTTTAGCAATCTTGGAAAATCCTTCAATGAAACGATGATAATATCCGGCCAATCCAAAAAAACTCCGGATCTGTGATACGGTTGTGGGTGGCAACCAATCAAGCACATCCTTTACTTTGCTTGGGTCCACGGCTATACCTTCGGCAGATAGAACGTGTCTAAGAAATCCAACTTGCTTGAGCCAAAACTCACACTTACTGAATTTGGCGTATAGCTGATGGTCGCGGAGTCGTTGTAGCACTGCTCGAAGGTGATCCTAGTGATCTTCTTCACTCTTGGAGTAAATGAGTATGTCATCGATGAAGACTACCACGAATTTATCGAGGAAGTCCATGAATACGTTGTTCATCATATGCATGAAGAAGGCAGGGGCATTGGTGAGGCCAAAGGACATAATTGTATATTCATAAATACCCTATCGAGTAGTGAATGCGGTCTTAGGAATATCTTCCTTTTTAATCTTGAGCTGATGATATCTTGTCCGTGAATCAATCTTAGAGAATACCTTGGCCCCACTGAGCTGATCAAACAGATCATCAATCCTTGGCAGCGGATATTTATTTTTGATAGTGACTTCATTCAGCTGACGGTAATCCACACACATGTGGAGGCTGCCATCCTTTTTGTCCATGAAAATAGCAGGTGATCCCCATGGTGAAGAGCTGGGATGGATATATCCTTTCTGGAGCATTTCATCAAGCTGTTTCTTTAGCTTCACTAATTCTGATGAGGGCATCTGGTAATACTTCTTGTATAACGGTGCGGTTCCGGGCACAAGATCTATTGCAAACTCAAGCTCGCGGTCTAGTGGCATGCATGGCAATTCTTCGAGAAATACATCCGGAAACTCACTGACCACAGGATTAAATTCCAATTCAGCCACAGTGGTGAAAACCATTTCTTTCTTGGGTATGCTTCTGCGAGCATAGAATTTTGTAGTATGCCCATTTTGACAGGTCAAAGTGACTTGGCGGGTCGCGCAGTTTATGGCAACTTGATATTGGGTCAACCAATTCATGCCCAATATAACATCCAACTTATCAGACTCAATGATTATCAAAGAAGTTGGAAAACAGACTCCGTTGATATCGATTTCTAGATTATGGCAGACCAGATTGCTCCTGATTAATGATCCCGGGGTTTGTACCAGCATATTCTTGCCCAAAAGCAAACAAGGAAATTTGTTGTGGGCAACAAAAATCCGAGAAATAAAAGAGTGGGAAGCCCCAGAATCAAATAAAATTACTGCAGGTATGTTATTGACAGAAAACATACCAATGACGACTTCGGGGTTCTCTTGGGCTTCATCGGCGGAGAAGTGATGAATGTACCCAGTGAGGTTTTGCGGGGTCGGACATGATTCCATATAGTTGACTTGTGGCCTGAATAGAGCATTTGCCTTGCTGTTCTTGGGACACTGTCTGGCATAATGTCCGTTTTGCCCACAACTGAAACAAGAATTGTTGCGCTGGTGCTCCTCGTGCACTGGGTTGGTCACGACATTCTTGACTTGAGTGGTGGTCTTGTTAACATTCTGTTGCCAATTGGGCTTGTATTCCACCTGAGTCTGCTGCCAGGTACGAGCCTTTTGCACTGGTTGTCCATCCTTATTTGGCTCAAACTTGCGCTTGTGGTCGTTGTTAGCAGGCCTATTATCTGATACAAGCTTGTGCTCCCTTTCAGCAATGAAAGCCTTGTTCACCAGAGTTCGGAAATCTGGGAAATCAAACATACTGAGAGTACACCGGAGTTGCGGATTTAATCCACCAAGGAATCTGTCAATCTTTCTTTCTTCGGTGGCCACGTCATAAAGGGAGTAACGGGCCAGATGATTAAATTTTTGCAAATATTCGCTCACAGACTGATTTCCTTGGATGAGTGCAAGAAATTCTCGCTGCTTAGTCTTCATAACTCCAGTAGGGATATGATATTTCTGGAACTGCTCCTTGAATTTTGACCAAGTGATTTCTTCATCAGCAGGCCACATGGCTTTTGCATTTTCCCACCATATGGCAACAGTGGCTTCAAGATAATGAGTTGCAAATGGAACTTTATCATTTTCTTAAGTACGAGCAATCTCAACTTTTTCTCAATGGTACGCAACCAATCGTCTGCATCCAAGGGATCAACAACCTGACTGAAACTGGGAGGCTTGGTCCTCTGAAAATCTGACAGCTTGGAGTAATGACCGTTCTGATTTCCATTCTGTCCAACCATAGCTTGCACAATTCTTAATATTTCAATCAGATCATTGTTCCTTCTTTCCTCAAACATACGCAGAATTTGCTCGGTGGAGGGCGGATTTGGCGGTGGAGGCGGTGGTGGAACGTACGACTCGGGGGAGTGTCCTGCTTGTCGTGCGGAACGATGAACAGGGGTTCCCTCACGAACGTCACTACTGCTGCCTCCCCGCGGCATCCTATTATGATTTTTCCCAAGGCAATGCAACTGAGATGAGCAACATTCAAAATAAGTTGGGGAAAAGCCAGCAACAAAAGCCCGAGAAAAACCGAAATGACGAAGAAAACACGGCGAATAAAATAGAGTTTCAACATAATTATACATAGAATCATACATGAAAGATAACCAACATGCTAGGTTCAACTACTCTCATACAGGCAACGAAACATCATGACTCGTACTACTACATCCGGACATCATCCTGACGACTGCGGTTACTCAGAGGCTCTACTGCTCTGCTGGTGCTGCGGTGTCCTCTCCTGAAGCGGACTCGGATCCTGAACTGACGAGGTTAACGGAAACCTCTGGGTTAAAGGTAACACGACGACGCTGCCTAGAGGGCTCTCCCTCAGGGGCAGGTGGAGGATGAATCATCGGGGCTACAGGAGTACTGAGAAGTGTAACCCACTCAGCAGGGGCACTGAGAGGGTTCATCGTCGAGGCGCCCGAGCTACTCGGGGGAGTAACCGGTGAAACAGGGGAACTAGAACTGGCTGGAATATAAGGAGTAAATCCCAGAGAGGATGGAGTAGCGGCAGATCTAATAGTGACTAAAGCAGCGGCTAAAGCAGTATGAGCACGAGTCAGCTCTCGAGCCAGCTCGTGGATCATAACATAGCTAGCAGTGATATAACGAGCAAGATGGCTAGCAACACTATCAGACTCCGGATCAATGGTAGGGAAACGGACACGACCATTTTCGTACAAAGAAGGATAGTAGTAGAAACCTGGGTGGTTTTGCATTCGGACCTCGTTGTAACGAAGCTCGACAAGGACCTCGAATGCAGCAAACTGGACAGCCTGAGAAGCGGTAGAAGCGTAACCGCTAGGAGAGGTACGAGTGTAAGTGCTGGAATCGGAACTGGTGCGCAGAGTAACCACTGCGTGATACTCATACACTGAGTCAGCTAGACGCTCCCGGTACACATGATAGACTGGATCGTCTCCGAGGGGGTAAAGCCGACGCCACACGCTACGAAGGAGATGCGGCGACGTGAATGGCATCAGCTGCAACTGGCACGGATACGACACCGGAGCCATCTACACTCACAACCATTAGCAGGTTAGCATAAAAATAAAACAAGTGCATGCAATGCAACAACCAGCTACAAATGCTACCGGCACTCAACTTAGACTCGTATCTAACGTCCAGTTAACACGTCGAAGTCTAGCGTGGCCTACAGTCAGTGCGGCTCTGATACCAAGTGTTGTGGCACCCAGGCTCAGAGCAACCGGTTTACCATGCATTGCCAGCCCAGAGACCATGTCTTCTGGCAACACACAACATCTTGGTACAGAAAGCAACCGCTTTATTGATGCTAGCGGATCATAGTTTATATTACAATAGGTGTCGAGGCCAAGCGGCACACACGGTGCAGCTGAACAATATGTACATTATTTAGTGAACATAAAGGGGCCTCGATCATAACAACTACGCGGCAGCGGAACAACGTCGTAGCGGAAACTCCATAACACAGGGACACCGATGTGGACACGATCTAGACTCGAGCAGCACTCCTTTCCAATGAGACTTTCCTGAAATCTGGCATGACACGCCAGGTCAGTACATTGAATGTACTTGCAAGCTCACAACAGGCATAATCATAATGACAAACAATATCATGATAATTAACCAATTTATAATGCAATAATGCTTCAACATGCTGTGATCATACTCTTGTGATAAAAGTCCCTCGGGACTGGCTTACCAACCGTGATCGTTCTTGGATCACAAACGTACCACCATCATGGCCTTGACTAGAAGTATCTCGTGATCCTTACGGCGATCACAACCACGACCAATACTTGATCTCCAACACCTCGATGGCTTTCCACCATCATCAACAGTGCAAAGTTCATAACTTAGTGTGCAAAATTTATTAAACGTTGACCCATGGTGTGACCTACTACGAGCGTGTCCGTAACCGTGGACTCGGCTATCGATAGATTATTACACTCTGCAGAGGTAGCACACTGTACCCACACCACGGAACCCATGGCCTCGTACTCCCATTCGGGTGGACCAACGGCATTCCGACGAAACCCCTCCATTGCCATGACACTCTCCCGGCCAGACTCAATCCCTACCGGGCTAGTCCTGGGTGGCCCTGTGTCTACCAAAGACACAACGACCACCGTCGTGGCCAATGATCCCACAAGAGGACCCGGTACCATAATCTCAACAACGGGCACACAAGGTTATGTCTACTTACCGGGCCAGGGTAAGCATGCCCATAACCTTCCCTAGTTGGAGGCACCGACCAGAGGCATGACAACGGACCGAATCAAGGCCTCCCATAAGGCAAATGTGGTTGCACTGGGAAAAACTCGATTCAGTGGCACCATGACCCGGCCAACGATATATTCAAGTTGAGTTATATTCAGGTTCAACTTAAAGTAAAAATAATCGGTGTCATAGTATGCCATGAAATGCAACACTAACATATGCATCACATATTAACGGAAATGACTGAGTCAACTATATTCACACTAAGCATAAACATCAACAACTCATGCCATTTTTCTGGTTAGGATAATCCTCACTTTAAACAGAATATTTTCTAGCAAATTTTTATTATTTTACTCATGCAAGAAAATAACTTCAAGTAATTACTCATATGCATAACAATATTATTCTTTCATCACCACAAATGATTCCTAGTTTCTTTACCAACTATGTTAGTTTCAAACATTCTGTAAATCAAGCATATTAACTAAAACAAGCACTTAACAAAATATAAATAACATAATAGTTATTTAAATGCATGGATTAAATCTTTCATTCAAGTAAGAAAATCATAAATATTGAAATGGCACCATGAAAATGTTGCTGTGGCTTGCCTTAGTGCAGATGAGGTTCACAAGCCTTCTGGTGATCCTCAAGACAAGCCTCACCCTCTGAAAATAATTTTAAACACAAGAAGAAAATATCAAGAACCCTTTTGAAAATCACCAGAAAATCTAGACAGCTCAGAAAAATCTCATTTTTAGTGAGCTATTAGATTTCTTTGCAAAGAACACGATGCAAAAAGAATCAATTCATGTGGACTTATGGTTGAAGAGTTATAGCTGTTTGAAGCTCTCTGGAAATTAATTGAATTTGAATTTAAATAAAAAAGACTAGGGGGTGACGTCGAAGGCGTAAAGCCTCGGGGCGCCACCACTCGTACCGCTTCGCGCGCGTACTGAGTGGCTGACTAGCGGGCCCCGCTAGTCAGGTGAGGTGGAGGGGGAGAAGGAAACAGAGGGGGTCGCGGCTTCGCTGGAGCTCTCCCCGGCGACGAGGGCTCCATGGCCAAAACGAGAGGGAGGGATCGAGGGAGGGGAGGGAGGTGCACCTTCCCGTACCCATAGTGTAGCTAGGGGTGGTCGGACGGCGTCGGAATCGACCTCGCAAGCGGAGGCAGAGAACCGAGGTCGCCGGAGACGAAGACGACGGCAAACTACGACGACTCCAGGGGCTCCAAGTGGACGGAACGGCTTCACCGAAGAGTGGCGGAGGCTCTGGAAGGGTCGCCCAGGCCAGGGAGGGGCTGGAGCTACCGCGACGACCCAAGGGGATCGCCGGCGAGCTCGAGCTCGGGGACGGCGGCCCGCGGCCTGCCCGGCCGGGCTACATCTACGAGGTTGTGGAGTGTGTGGGAGTGGAGGATGGTGCTCGAGGAGGCTGGGGGTGGCTCCATTTATAGGCGAGCAGCGGGGGGGGGGGGGGGGGGTTCGGGCTCCGCCGTTGACACCAGGACACGGCGCCCGGCAATGAGCGGCGTCAGTAAGAGGGGGAGAAGGCGACGCAGCTCACGCGGGGACTGTGGGCGAACGGAGACGAACACATGATCGAGGAGAAGGCGACGAGCACAGTGCGCACCGCACTGTTACATTGGCCGGACCGTGCCCGTGCTCGCTGCGGCGAGCTCCGGCATCGGCGAGTGCCAAGGGGGAGTTAAGGAGGTTGAGACGAAGATGGTGGCGAGGTTTGGCACGCTATGGCGGTCGGGGAAGCGAGCACGCGCGAAACAGAGCGCTCGGCGGCACTCAGAGCGCGTCGACATGCAGGCTGGCATCATGGACACGCGTGGTCACCGCGTGAACTTTGCCCTCAGGCCGACCTACGTCCAAAGATCATGTCTGGCTTGTTGTTCGTGGTAGTTTTGAAGATTACCACGCTTTGGTTTGGTTCCAGATGCAGTAGAAAAGATTTCACACGTTTGGTAAGTTTCTGATCAGTAACTTTGAGAGGTTACTGAGGTTAAATGGCTGGGAGTTGGAGGCTGTGCTTTGGAGGGTAGTAATCATCTACTAAGGTGATGATGCACAAGAAAAATCAGGCACAATGGAGCAAGTAAAATGGTAGTTGCTGTAGGAACCACCATTTCTGTCCAGAATAAAAATATTTTCTGTAGCAAAAATATTACAAAAAGTGGTGCAATATTTTTGCTCAGGAAGGTGCCCTAGGGTTCAAAGAATATTTGTGAATTTTCTCAGATTTTTGTGGGCAAGAAAAATTGGGGTTTCTTTGGAGCACATTGAACTAGCTAGGGTTTTGGAGGGGAAAATGAATATTTTTCATTAAAGAAAAATATTCCAAATATTATTTTGGGTAGAGCCAGAGAGGGAAAGATAGTTAGAGAGGGAGATGAGACACTTGGGTGAAAGCCAAGGGTGCCCAAGTGTTTAAGTCCATGTGAAAAGATTCAAAAACTCCAAATTTCAAAATCAATTCAAATGAAAATCAGGCAAATAAAGGAGGGCAAAAACCAGGCTGTCACACCGTTGATACGCCTAGTTGATGAGAGACTATCTCCTTCTTTTTGTCTTCTCCACAACCATCGTCTATTCAACCAATAGTGCTATATCCATGGCTCACGCTCATGTATTGCATGAAAGTTGAAAAAGTTTGAGAACATCAAAAGCATGAAACAATTGCTTGGCTTGTCATCAGGGTTGTGCATGATTTGAATATTTTGTGTGATGAAGATGGAGTATAGCCAGACTATATGATTTTGTAGGGGATAATCTTTCTTTGGCCATGTTATCTTGAGAAGACATAATTGCCTTGTTAGTATGCTTGAAGTATTATTGTTTTTATGTCAATATTAAACTTTTGTTTTGAATCATACGGATCTGAACATTCATGCCACAATAAAAGAAATTACATGGATAAATATGTTAGGTAGCATTGCACATAAAAAATCTGTTTTTATAATTTACCTACTCAAGGACGAGCAGGAATTAAGCTGAGGGATGCTTGATACATCTCCAACGTATCTATAATTTTTTATTGTTCCATGCTATTACATTATCTATTTTGGATGTTTTATATGCATTAATATGCTATTTTATATTATTTTCGGGACTAACCTATTAACCTAGATCCCAGTGCCAGGTTCTGTTTTTTTCCTTGTTTTAGAGTTTCGCAAAAAAGGAATACCAAACGCAGTCCAAACGGAATGAAACTTTCGCGATGATTTTTCTTGGACCAGAAGACATCCAGAGGACTTGGAGTGCAAGTCAGGGAATCCACGAGGCAGCCACAAGGACGGAGGGCACGCCTGATACGTCTCCAGCGTATCTACTTTTTCTCATGCTTTTCCTCTTGTTCTGGACTCTAATTTGCATGATTTGAATGAAACTACCCCAGACTGACGCTGTTTTCAGCAGAACTGCCATGGTGTTGTTTTTGTGCAGAAATAAAAGTTCTCGGAATGGGACGAAACTTTGTGAGGATTTTTTATATCAATAATAAGAATTTCTGGAGCCAAGAACTGCCGGAGAGGGGCACCTGGGTGGGCACAACCCACCAGGGCGCGCCCCCCTCTCCTGGTGCGCCCAGGTGGGTTGTACCCACCTGGTGGCGCCGCTGACGACCCCCTGATACTATAAATTCACATTATTCCAGAAAAAATGAGGAAAAAAGAGTTATCGCATTTCACGAGACGGAGCCGCCGCCAAGCCCTATGCTTCCTCGGAAGGGCAGATATGGAGTCCGTTTGGGGGCTCTAGAGAGGGGGATCTTCATTCTTCGTCATCACCAACCAATCTACATCGCCAATTCCATTATGCTCCCCACCGGGAGTGAGTAATTCCTTTGTAGGCTCGCTAGTCGGTGGGGAGTTGGATGAGATTCATCATGTAATCGAGTTAGTTTTGTTAGGGCCAGATCCCTAGTATCCAGTATGTTCCTAGATTGATGTTGCTATGACTTTGCTAAATGCTTGTCACTTTGGGCCCGGGTACCATGAACTCAGATCTGAACTGTTTATGAATTCATCATTATATCCATGTTTCAGATCCGATCTTGCAAGTTAAAGTCATCTACTATGTGTTATGATCCGACAACCCCGGAGTGACAATAACCGGACCCACTCCTGGTGATGACTGTAGTTTGAGGAGTTCATGTATTCACTATGTGTTAATGCTTTGTTCCGGTTTCTCTATTAAAAGGAGGCCTTAATATCCCTTAGTTTCCAATATGGATCCACTGCCACGGGAGGGTAGGACAAAAGATGTCATGCAAGTTCTTTTAATAAAGCATGTATGACTATTTACGGAATACATGCCTACATTATATCGATGAACTGGAGCTAGTGTTGTATCGTCCTAGGTTATAACTGTTACATGATGAATATCATCCAACAAGTTACCGATCCAATGCCTATGAATTTATCCTATATTGATTCTTCTAAGTTACTACTGCTATCATCACTTGCTACAAAATTACTGCTATCACTGTTACTGTCACCGTTGCCGCTGTCACTACTATCAAAACTATCAAACTACTTTGCTACTGATCACTTTGCTGCAGATAATTAATCTCCAGGTGTGGTTGAATTGACAGCTCAACTGCCAATACCTTCAAATATTCTTTGGCTCCCCTTGTGTCGAATCTATAAATTTGGGTTGAATACTCTACCCTCGAAAACTGTTGCGATCCCCTATACTTGTGGGTTATCAACGCCCAGGGGGGTGGGGCGCGCCTCCCACCCTTGTGGGCCCCTCGTGACTCCACCGACCTATTTCTTCCGCCTATATATTCTCAAATATTCCAAAACCAATGAGGAGAGCCACGAAAACAATTTTCCACCGCCGCAACCTTCTGTACCCGTGAGATCCCGTCTAGGGTTTTTTTTTCCGGCGTCCTGTCGGAGGGGGATTTGATCACGGAGGGCTTGTACATCAACACCATTGCCTCTCCGATGAAGCGTGAGTAGTTTACCTCAGACCTACGGGTCCATAGCTAGTAGCTAGATGGCTTCTTCTCTCTCTTTGATTCTCAATACCATGTTCTCCTCGATGTTCTTGGAGATCTATTCGATGTAATACCGTTTTGCGGTGTGTTTGTCGAGATCCGATGAATTGTGGATTTATGATCAGCTTATCTATGAATATTATTTGAATCTTCTCTGGATTCTTATATGCATGATTTGATATATTTGCAAGTCTCTTCGAACTATCGATTTGGTTTGGCCAACTAGATTGGTTTTTCTTGCAGTGAGAGAATTGCTTAGCTCTGGGTTCAATCTTGCGGTGTTTGATCCCAATGACAGAAGGGGAACCGACACATATTGAATTGTTGCCATCGAGGATAACAAGATGGGGTTTTCATCATATTGCTTGAGTTTATCCCGCTACATCATGTCATCTTACTTAATGTGTTACTCTGTTCTATGAACGTAATACTCTAGATGCAGGCAGGAGTCGGTCGATGTGTGGAGTAATAGTAGTAGATGCAGGCAGGAGTCGATCTACTTCACACGGACGTGATGCCTATATTCATGATCATTGCCTTAGATATCGTCATAGCTTTGTGCTTTTCTATCAATTGCTCGACAGTACTTTGTTCACCCACCGTAATATTTTCTATCTTGAGAGAAGCCTCTAGTGAAACCTATGGCCCCCGGGTCTATTTTTCATCATATAATCTTCTAGTTTCCATGATATAAGTTTCCGATTTACTTCCTTTGCAATCTTTTACTTTCTTATCTATAAACCAAAAATACCAAAAATATTCACTTTACCGTTTATCTATCTCTATCAGATCTCACTTTTGCAAATAACCGTGAAGGGATTGACAACCCCTTTATCATGTTGGGTGCAAGTTGTTGATTGTTTGTGCAGGTATTCGGTGACTTGTTCGTTGTCTCCTACTGGATTGATACCTTGGTTCTCAAACTGAGGGAAATACTTACTCTACTTTGCTGCATCACTCTTTCCTCTTCAAGGGAAAAACCAACGCAAGATCAAGGGGTAGCACGGGTTGGGAGGTATGCAAGGATGATGAGGGGGGCGATATGGTTGTGGTAAGCAGACGTAACTACATAGGAAGATCAACCGTCGTATGTCTGAGAAAGGGAGAGACATAACTAGTGAGGTTAGTCTATCGATGCGTGGGGAAAAAGAATTACAGTCGACCTAGGTATATGTAGGGAGATCGGTACGTATACATGCACGCATGTGTTAGAAGCAAATAAGTTTCGGAGAGAGGGACAATTGGAGAGGGGTGCGGCAAGGAGGTGGTGCGAGAGGCCTACTATGCCGAGGGGGGAGGGATGTGCGAGTATGAGATCGATGAAAAGAGGGGCGGGAGTGTGCACCTGCGTGGAACCGTATTGGACATAGGGGGCATGGACGGTGAGAAGAGAAGAGGGGAAGTGTGTGTTTGTGGTAGGCACACTTGGCTAGAGAGGTATATCGACTGGTGTGTGCCGGAAAGAAGGAGCCGGCGGGCCTACACACACCGTGGGTGAACGACCTAAAGAGAAATAACGAATGTGCGCGATGGAGGGGACGCTGAGGGAGTGTGAGAGGGGGGAGGGCGTGTGCATGCATGATAGAAAGTTAGTGCTAGCTAGCTACAAAGAGAAGAGGATCGTGAAGGTGTAAAAGACGAACAGAGATCATAATTCATTACAAAAAAGTGGATACAGATATTTGAAGAAGATATCATAATGTACAACATTGATTATAATTTGGGATAATGTGTGGCTTTTGCAGCTCAGGGCTAAATACTTGTCATAATGTAGGGGGCGGGGCACTATACTTTATGTGATAAACACGGTGTATGTATGGAACATGGTTTAGATTATGAATATCTAGTTAGTACATCAAATGTACTATTATTTGGAATCAACATCAAGTGTATTCAAAAAATTGAATTCGAGTTCATATAGTACACATAGTTCATATCTATCTCTATAGTAATCATGTGGTGTGTTGTTAAGGTAATACACGAATGATGGTTTAAGTTGGCAACAATCATGATTGTAGATTCTTATTCTAATAGGGAAACGAGTTCAAATTTAGTTCGAATTGCAGCAGTAGTATAGACATTTGTAATGCACTAAAATGTTGGTATGAGTAGGTTACATGCATTATACGGCCAGTGAAAAAATTTAATTGGACATAACATGGATTCATAGCTTTGAATAGCATTTGTATAGTAAAACGGGACAAGACTCTCTGTTTGTGTAGTGTGAATAGTTTTATTTTTTTCGTTTTTTCGTTGAGGGAAGTGCGAATTGATTTGGTACGTACAAGTACAATATTACACGTTAGGCTTGTCTCTAAAATTCAACCCGCGCCTTGTTATATCCCGAAAATTCAGATATCGTGCTCCCAAAACTCACGCCTTCACAACCCGCGCCTTGCTATCCCGAAATTACAACGCGCGCAAAAACTGCCTCCAGCTGCCAAATCCCGACACGCGAAATCCCCCTTCTAACCTTGAGCCGAAAGGGCCGCTAGTTAAAATCGGTGGAGGTACTTTTGTAACACACCCTACATTTTGGACAAGGGCGTCCCTAAGTCATGGTTCCCCCTCCCATCGCCTCCTTTTGTAACCTCTCTGCTCCAGCCGCGAAACCCCACCCTCCTCCATCCGCCACCTCACCACTGCCTAGCCGGAGCCTCTTCCCCGACGACACCGTCCACCGCAACAGCTCGATGTCCCTCATCCACCTCCCCAGATGAGGATCCGTCGTCGATCTCGTTGTCCCACCGGTTCAGCCGCCCCGTCCTCCACCTCCAAGGAGCTGCTCCGACGATCGCCTTGTCTATCGTGGCTGCTCCATCCCCACAACGCCGCCTTAACCTGCTCCACCGGAACAGCAGCATCCTCATCGACTCCTCGGATGAAGCCGAGGCCTACTCGGCGCCACCAAAGAGGTTGTACACTCATCGCATCGCACCTTCTCCTTCACTCGACCTCCCGGCGCTGACGGTGCTCCATCCCGCACCCCCATGGCGCGGCTAACTCGAATCCGGCGCCGCGGGCGACTTCTCCATGGCGGCTCTCCCCCAGTGCGAGGCCCCTTCGGCGGCGGCGTCCATACCAGCCGGATCTGCTACTGCTGCTCCGGCTCTCGCTCGCTCGCTCATGCTGCTGCTGCTGCTGCTTCGGCTCTCGCTCGCTCATGCTGCTGCTGCTTCGGCTCTCGCTCGCTCATGCTGCTGCTCCGGCTCTCGCTCTCTCGCTCGCGGTGCTGCTGCTGCTCCGACTCTTGCTCGCTCGCTCACGCTGCTGCTCTGCTCTCGCCATCGCTCGTGCTGCTGTTGTGCTCTTGCTCTCACTCGCGCTGCTGATGCTGGTACACGGGCTGCTGCAGCTACACGAGTTTCTGCTCCTCCAGGTGCTGCTGCTCCGGCTGCTTTCTGCTACTGTGTTCCCCGTCGATCGCCTGCTGATTTAGATCACTATTTCTCTACTACTAGTGCTCGAGCTACCAGTGCCTCTCTACTACCAGTGCGTTCAGTTTCGACAGTAACATTCAGATTCCACAGTAAATTTCAGTTTTGACAGTTAAGTTCAGAGTCAACGGTTTTTACCTCATCTGTTGTAGTCAGGTGTTTTTTGGCGATGTAAATTTTACATCTATCACTTTTTGGTAATTTATTTTACATCATCTATTGGAGATGCTATTAGAATCCCACTTGAGATTAACAAAATATGTCTTGTACTGCTTCAGCCTCGACGTCTTACAACTCACCGGAGCTGCTCCAACGACGGAACCATCCATCACAACAAAGCAGTGCCCTGGACGCCGTCTACAGATTCCTCAGATCTTCCTCCACACCTCCGACAGCCACCTCTGCCTCAACTTCTTCAGCGACCAACCCAATGATATTGAGGTCGACACGGCTACGGCAAAGAGGTTGTACACTTGTCGCATCAATTATTACTCTACATTCATGTCGATTCATTAGGGCTATATGTTTGCTCTGTAATTGCCTTGTGAAATATATCTATATATGTCATATATATTTGCTGTGAAAATTGTTGGATTTAATAAAAAACAGAAAAAAGAGCCAATATGCAGGCTCTTTGCCGTCTGCCACCGACGGCAACGGGCTCTTTGCCGTCTGCCGCGGACGGCAAAGAAGACACGTGGCATCCAGCTGTGCTTCCTGGGAGCTGACCCATTTGGTCAGTTTGCCTACAGTGGCAGACGGCAAAGAGTAAACGATTTTGCCGTCAGCGGCGGACGGAAAAGGCCTGCCATGTAGTGACGTGTAGATGACATCATACGGTGGACGACAAAGACACTAGAAAGTTTGCCGTCTGCCGCGGACGGCAAAGGCCTGCCGTTAGCCACTTAACGGACTGACAGCGCAATTATTGCCGTCCGCTCTCTTTGCCGTCCGCGGTAGACAGCAAAGGGCCTTTGCCGTCAGCCGCCAGGAAGCAGACGGCAAAGTAGCTCTTTACCGTAGCCTACTTTGCCGGAGCCTTTTGCCGTCCGCGGCTGACGGCAAAGGTCTTTGCCGTCCGCCGTTCATGCCTTTGCCGTCTGCCGTGGCAGACGGCAAAATAGCTGATTCCTGTAGTCAACGGTTTTTACCTCATCTGTTGTAGTCAGGTGTTTTTTGGCGATGTAAATTTTACATCTATCACGTTTTGGTAATTTATTTTACATCATCTATTGGAGATGCTATTAGAATCCCACTTGAGATTAACAAAATATGTCTTGTACTGCTTCAGCCTCGACGTCTTACAACTCACCGGAGCTGCTCCAACGACGGAACCATCCATCACAACAAAGCAGTGCCCTGGACGCCGTCTACAGATTCCTCAGATCTTCCTCCACACCTCCGACAGCCACCTCTGCCTCAACTTCTTCAGCGACCAACCCAATGATATTGAGGTCGACACGGCTACGGCAAAGAGGTTGTACACTTGTCGCATCAATTATTACTCTACATTCATGTCGATTCATTAGGGCTATTTTGGTTCAAAGGAAAAACATAGTAATAGGAAATTTTCCTATGGCACTCTACTATTCAATTATTCATGCATTTTGTTGAAAGGAATGGAGCAAAACATCCACCTGGACCTACTTTTCAAAATCCTATGCATGAAAACAAGACCAGGTGCATTAGTGACAGAATAACATTCTAACTGTACACGCTTTCATATGGTTTCACTTTAATTTGGCCATTTTTCTTTCCATTCCCCTGCTCTTCCAATTCATGTGAACCAAACACCCAAGTTGACAGAAATCATGTGTTTACAAATGGTCTGTTTCCCACGTGCATTCCTATCCTATTCCGGTGTTTTTCCTATCCCTGCGTTTTAGAATCCTGCAAGCCAAAGGAGCCCTAACAGAAAAATTCAGTTATAGATAGGTGTCTAAGAAAACTTTGTGTGGTTTGTCCTGCTCCTGCCGCGATGTCGTCCACCTCACCTGAGCTGCTCCATCGACAGAAGCATCCACCAAACCAGACATCACGACTCCTGACTGTCTTTCGCCGCCTCAGATCTCCTTCCCTGCCGCCGGCACCCACCGCAACTACATCACCATCATCGACTCAGCAGATGAACCTGAGGAGTACATGGGTCCACAAGAGAGGTCGCACTCTTTTGTTTCTACTTATGTTATGCATTGCTTAATATTACCTGCTACTTTATCATCTTGTTCACCTCTTAGACTCCATGTCAGGTCCAAATTAATATTCAAACCTGAGTTTTAAAATTACTTGTGAGGCACGTACATATCGAGGCAGCTATGAATAGTATCCATGTCTATTATCTAGTTCACCTATGATATGCATATGTTGTTCATCTTGGGTGGGAAACAAATAGTAAAGCAATCATCATCTGTCTTTTTATTAAATTAAAGCTATCATCAGCCTCCTATCATTATTTTTGGATCCATCCACTGGTTGTTACCATCACTCTAGATTTCTGCAGGTTTTCACGTGGGAGGTGGGATCACACGTTTTTTTTCTTTTGCAACCTATAAAGAAGTCTTGGCGTAGGAGGTGGGATAAAACGTGAGGACTTCTTAGGAGAAATCATTAGACGGCTATGGAAAAAAGTAAGGAGATCCAACGGACAATTTTGCGTAATTCTAAGGATTAACGCGGAGACTTGGATGGTGCATCCAATTAGTAAATATAAGAAGATTGGGATACTCGAATACAGAAACAAGAAAAGATAAAAAAAATGGTAACGAGGATAATTTGGTATTTGATACCGATAAGTCTTACCTCTGGTTTCGTAACATATCTTGAAGCAAAGGAAAATGTATGCGGAAAGAAAAGGTTCACTCGATAAAGGTCTTCTTGTATATGTGGGAATTAACATCAGTGTCCATATCTCGTGTGTTAATTATTGACCGGAAGGTGTTCCGGGTCATGTCCACATATTTCAGAACCTACAGGGTCACACGCTTAACAACTAGCGATTTATTTGAGAACTAGGATACCATAGGAGTATCAGAGAATGACACCAAAAGAGCTCTGTATTATTTCAGAAGTGTTCGGGCTGATTCCGGGTGTGTCCCGAGAGTGCCCCGAAGCGTCCAAAAATTTCTAGAATGCACTAGGTGGTTCTGGAAGGAGTATTCCAAGGGGGGCTATGGGACTTCCCTTGGCCGGCCCAATGGGTGGCAACCACATGGCCCTAAAGGCGCAATAATTTGCCCCCTATAGACTTGGGAGCAAGACATGGGTGGAGTCCTAGGAGGACTCCTCCTCCCCTGGTTTGGCCAACCAAAGGGGGATCCCCCTTTCGAAGTCGGCCACCCCTCTTGGGCCGCATGTAAATATGTAGGAGGGTCCAAAAGTCCCTTTGGAGCCACCCCCTGCATAACTATTGCGCCCATGTCTCTCCTGTCTAGTTTGAACTAGATGGATCACCAGTAGGCTCTTCTCCCTCTCGTTTCTTTTAGTGGATTTTATCCCGGATGGCAAAGTGCCACCGAATCACTAATTTTGGACATGTGGATACCACATAGGGGACATCTACTTGGAGTCTTGATCGGTGGAATAATTCTTGTGGCTGGGAGGTATAACCTACCTGCGGGAATCATCATATCAGAAAATCGTAATTTAGATTCTATTCAAAAAAGATTGATTTTATTACGACATGCTATTTTTTCCATTCATTACCTTTGAGGATCAGCCGTGGTCTTCTATACTCTACCAACATCTTCTTCCACTCCACTGCACTCTCGTTGGTGATGTCATGTCATCTTCATAGTGTTCTATTCCCCTACAACTACCCCATAGATACCATGTCACGTCATCTGAAACTGTAGAACTGGGGTGGGGAAAGTGCAGTAGATGGTCGCCTTCCCTTCTTGCTTATACAAGAAGCACATAGAGGGAAGGTGCAGTCAATCTGGAAGTGGCCAAGCCTCTCACATCAAAAGCACCATGAGTTAGTTGCAGCCCCCACCACAACCGAAGCTTTCCTACAGCTCGAAGAGGACCCTTTGTTGAAGTGCTACTTAAGCTTGTAGTTCTTCTGAAAACTCTCTTGACACTTGTTGTTACTGAAGCCCTTATTCCCACCATCCTTGCCATTTCTCTTTCCTTGGAATTGTTGGTCGCCTCCTCGGCTACCATCAGCAGTGTGGTAGTCGTGATCTTGCCCGCCCATCCCCCTGGACGGCGGCGACGCTTCCCTACATCGAGCAACATCCCACTTCAACTTCTCTCTCATATCTTATACCCTGCATCATTCTTCCTTGGACATGAACTCCTCGTAGCGTCATTTTCCAGGCCTCTCCTCTCCTCTGCTACCAATGGCAACAATCTGAGCAAAAGAGCTTGAGAGAGGAGGAGGAGATGAGACACGACACAAAGTTCTAGCATAGTGAGCCAGCCGCCGCACTTTGAAGCTAGAGACCAAAAAATGTAGAGAGGGATCCAGGGTTCTCTCTGGATCCAGAGCCACCTTGTATAGGGGCCTGAAGATGGTGTGGTCCCACCAGGACAGGAACCCGACGGGCTAGATTTACTACCCGATGCGGTCGGACCCTGGCTCCAGTGGCGGTGCCAGGAATTCATTCATGTGTAGTCAATTTAAACTTGTATAGTCATATGTATGTACTTATAATTTTTTCTGCATGATATATACTTATTGTATGGTGTTTTTGCCAAAAAGCTGTGTAGTCATTTGACTACACAGCTCATGCATGGCTTCGCCACTGCCTGGCTCGAGTTGGTTGCAACATCAAGTGGGCGTACCTGATCAATGCCATGTACCTGACCACCTCCATCAATCCATTCAGAGCCCCACTCTACGCGGGAGCCTTGGAACCTGGTTGGGTCGCACCGACAAATTGAGGGTAACTGGTGCGGTCGAACCCAACGAGCAGGCACACCGATGGAGTCCATCTGGTTGATACGTCTCCAACGTATCTATAATTTATAAAGTATTCATGCCATGTTTACAACAATTTTATATGGTTTTGGTATGATTTGAATGGAATTAACCCGGACAGACATTGTTTTCAGCAGAAATACTGTGGTGTCTTTTTTTGTGCAGAAATAAAATTTCTCAGATTGGGCTGAAAATTTATGGTGATTTTTTATGGACAAAAAGAGATACCTGAAGCTTCGAGGAAGGATCAAAAGAGTCACGGGGACACGACAAGCTCAAGGGCCGCGGGCACCCCCATAGGGCGCGCCTACCGAGCTTGTCGCTCCCTCATACCCCCCCCCCCCCCCCCCGGGGCGTGAATCCAACACCAAAAATTCCTATAAATACCAAAAACCCCAGAAAAGAAACCAACAACTTCCGCTCCGCCGCCGCAAGCCTCTGTTCTGAAGCGATCTCATCTGGAGCCCTATTCCGGCACCCTGCCCGAGGAGGAAATCATCACCGGGGCCCATCTTCATCATCCATGTGGTCTCCATGACGAGGAGGGAGTAGTTCACCCTCGGGGCTAAGAGTATGTACCATAGCTATGTGTTTTATCTCTCTATCTATCTATCTATCTATCTATCTATCTATCTATCTATCTCTTGTGTTCTTACTCCAGCATGATCTTGATGTAACCATGGGATTTGTTAATATAGTAGGATCATATGGTGTTTTCCCTCTCTATCTTTTTGCGATGAATCGAGTTTTTCTCTTTGAGGTTTCACTATGTTGGATTGAATATTTTGGATTTGAGAACACTTGATGTATGTCTTGCATATGGATACCCGTGGTGACAATGGGGTATTATATTGAGTCACTTGATATATGTTTTGGTAATCAACTTGCAGATTCCCGTGGTGACATTGGGGTGATCTAAGCACATAGGTTGATACACGTTTTCGTCCTACGTTCTCCGATAGAAACTTTGAAGTGATTCTTTGTCACACGTTGTGGGATAGTTATATGTCAATTATGTTAGCATTGTTGAGAGATTGCACTAGTGAAAGTATGAACCCTATTCTTTGTTTTTAAGCATTGCAATACTGTTTGTGCTCTCTCTTTTTTACTTGCTACCTTGTTGTTTTTATCTATTCAGATTATAAAAATATATTTCTACTGTCCATACTACACTTGTATCACCATCTCTTCGCTGAACTAGTGCACCTATACAATTTGCCATTGTATTGGATGTGTTGGGGGCACAAGAGATTTCTTGTATTTGATTGCGGAGTTGTTTGAGAGAGATCATCTTTATCCTATGCCTCCCACGGATTGATAAACCTTAGGTCATCCACTTGAGGGAAATTTGTTGTTGTCCTACAAAACTCCACGCTTAGAGGCCCAACAGAGTCTACATGAAATAAAAGTTGCATAGTAGACATCATCGGTCCATGTGGCCACCATCCAGAGGACGAGTGACGGAAACCTACGAGCCTGATGATTGCGGCTGTGGCCCGTCCAAGCCCATCTGGCGGTGTCCGTCCTAGGCCGCTTTGGGCGCCCCATGACGCTCTACGGAGAAGACTCTAGAAGCCTTGACTTTCAAGAAAAGGACTTTGTATCCGTGCAGGACTCCTCTCTACCGACGTGGCCGACTAGGACTCTTGTAATCCCAGGCCTCTGGTATATTATATAAGACGTGGTTGGGCTAGTCGATAGAACATAACTATAGACAGACATTGAAAAATCCCAGTACTTTGTACTATTGATACACTCCAATGCAATAAAGCACAAGCATGATATAGGGTTTTATCTCCTCTTGAGAGCCTGAATCTGGGTAAATACCATGTCCTTGTTACCATCATGCCATGTAGCCTAGCTTAGGTACCCGACCGAGGGATCTGCCGAATTTAGCTCCGACACCATCTGAGCGTGGATCGAGCTCAGCCACCAACCCTAGGTTAGGAGGCGCTACCTCCGAACCCGTAGTCGAAGGAGCCACCGGCCGGGCATAAGCCTTCGGCGGCATCAGCGATGACCCCCACGATAGAAATTGAGGAACTGCCAAAGGGAAATGCAACGCACGTGGCAACGCCACTCCTGCACGCCAAGAAATTGTAACATAGTCCATTGGTAGAAATTGTGGGTTTATGCATGTTAAACTCTTTGTTTTGACTTTATCGATAATTTTCACCACCTTTCATCGCCTCAAATTATTAGGTGGTAATAGCATAAGAAAAGTTGAATGACATGGCATGTACTTTAGGCGGTTGGATGCTTTTGGAGGCCTAAGGTGGGGCATTCTCGAGTGGCTGATTTGAGATCTGTGATTGCCAAGGTGATTGTTGTCTGAAATGAAATCTTTGAAAGGTGTATTTTTACTTTCTATTTCTAATATTTCATATGAAGTGAGCTATAGGCCCCGCGAGCATATGTCTCTGTTATGACCAAGGTTTGGCCATGCGAGGGAACATTGTATACGCACTAAAACTTGTTTGAAGATTAGACACCATGGGCAATGTAAGCCTATAACCTTGGAATGTGAACGTAAAATTGAGTGTAGAATTAGATGCTTGTACAATTTGTGATAGATCTCCAAACACATGCTTCATTATCGTATTGTAACTGAAATCTTCCTTCTGGTTAATTAATGACAGTACACCTTTCATCAAATTACATTATTCTATATGCAGTTTGCGGATTATATATGCGCACCCTTGTTATAAGTTAATCAAACGACAAATAATGGACGGTAAAGACCCACTCTTTGAGCATGAATTCGCTTGAATAACCGCCGGTTTACTAGGACCTAGTGACGTGTCAAGTGCCGTAGGAATGAGACGGTTATCCACTTATGACCGTCATCTTTTATTTCTTATAGTGACGGAGAGAAGTTCTAGAATTGAATTTTTTATATTGAAAGTTGGTATTAATCTTAATTTAGTTTACAGAAAAGTAGTTAAGATGCATTTGATTCTTGTAGATCGGTGCCCAAAATAAACATTGTGCGTTACTTAGGATTTTTTAAACCGGCAGAGAGCTGTGGAATTCTCGAATACACATATCAACTCGGTTCATGTATACCCACCTCTATGACTAGAAAAGTACTACCTCGCTCCAAAATAAGTGTTGTGGTTTTAGTTCAAATTTTGGGTACATACTTGAAAACATTTAACTGTCATGATTTCACAATATTCACTGTCTTCTCCTACTTTGATATTGTAGTGTTTGAACTGCATGTTTTTCTTTCCATCCTTAATACATTAATTAGCAACTAAAAAAGTTCCCGCAAAAAAAAACTAGCAACTAAAAAAGGCATAAACTAGCTAATTTCCCCGCATAGCCGTACATTTGATAGGTAATATTTGGATACACATTCATATTTGGGCATATAAATGGCAGATAATTAATGGATGCTTATCTTACTACAATCTAGATGGAAGCCTTTAAATCATGTCACTAATGATCGTATATCGGTATATGGGTAAGTATATGCACTGCTATATACTATATCTCGAGGCTCATATATCATGTGTATACCTGTGAATGTTTGACATTCTGAATTTGAATAATTAGATCCAATTAATGTACGCTAAAAATATTATTCCAATTTCAGGTAACGGTAAGCTTGGATCAGGCATTGGGTTCTGATGCCAAGCTGCCTATAGATACAGGAGGGCTAGCCTCGTTGTGATCACCCAATCATCGTTCTTTCCTGCACATCCATTAACCCAGAAGGCAACCTAGCTAGACTAGCTCTCTGAGTTGAAACTCCGGCGGCCGGCGACCACCGTGCAAAGATATTCCACGGCTAGCTAGCTCGTGGGTCCTCTCATCCTGGTAAGCAACTATACATATATTCCCTCCGTTCACAAATATATGATGTTTTGGATATTTCAATATAGACTACATACGAAATGAGTGAATAAAGACAGTAAAATGCATCTATATACATTTGAATCGAAAAAATAAAATATCTTATATTTGTGAACGGACGGAGTATAAAAGAAAATTACTCTAGCTTTTTTTAAGCTAGCATCTAGGGGTCACTTAATTGTGCTCGTCCTGAATCCTCTCATCATATGCTTGTGATTTTTTTTTTCTAGATCCAGTTTGTGATTTTGTTTTAGAGAACAAACAATTAAATATTGTTACCCGCAAAATAATTAACCATGGTTTAATTTTTATTCTATGTACGTATAACTGAAGCGAGCAAACATCATCATATGGTGGTCAGCATCCGATTAAAACATGGAGTTCGAAAGTTTAAACTAACATCATGCATGTGAACTCAAGCTGGTTGATTTTAGATCTGACCATCTACATGTTATCATATGATAGAATGGTATTCGCGAAGTGCTGAAAAAGTTATGTTTTTGTTGTAGATCTAGATCTGCCGGCTTGCTGCTAGCAAACCTTTTTTGTTCATGATTATTTAGTGTAGAACAAGTTGAGAAATAAGGATGTACGGTCATCTATTCTTCGATGATTAGTTATATTAGTCACGTTTTTTGAAAAAAAAATCTCTCTCATTGTGATAGTGTATTCAAAATTATCATGGCACAATTTGTACTACTTCGTGTTGGACCTTATTAGAACTCATATATTTGGTGAATTCGGACTTGAATATATATATTCAACTTATGTACAGTTGGATGGGTGTCGTAGGTACTACAAACCATTACACATTGTGTATGTGATGGTGCGGCATCCCATGCATTAGTACAATCCATGATCTGCCACCGAGTCCCTAGTATGCACATCTTGCCAAGCTTGCTTCATAGTAGACGATATATCAGTCACTCCTTTTATCTTAGCAATGTTCTTGGAGTTGTTTAGCGCATGGTTTACTTGCACATCAAATTACTTTGTGCTGCTGTTCACCTATATTAATCTAATTTATTGTTTGTGTATGCCAATTTACAAGGTTGTACATATGTATATATGTATTTTCCCTCTGTATAGAGAGAAGTCTGTAACTGTAAATTGCCAACGATTAGAATTGCCATTGAAAAACGTCAGGACCGGAGTGCCCACGCACCTGATCGTGTGGCACTTATCATTTAGTTAAATTACCTATGCATGCACGTTCTTCTCTAAGTGAATAACAGTAACCATGGGTTGCCTCGTTTGTTCCATAAGCAGCTGCTGTTCAATGGAGTGCAAGGGCGTGAATACCCAGTCCCCCAAGCCCAAGGTTGTTTTCGTGCTTGGAGCCACGGCCACCGGCAAGTCCAAGCTCGCCATCTCCCTTGCCAAGCGCTTCGGCGGCGAGGTCATCAACTCCGACAAGATCCAGGTGTACGACGGCGTGCCCATACTCTCCAACAAGGTCACCCAGGAGGAGACCGCCGGCGTGCCGCACCACCTCCTGGGCGGCGTGCATCCCGACGCCGACTTCACCGCCGAGGACTTCCGCCGCGAGGCCGAGGCCGCCATCTCCCTCGTCCTCTCCGCGGGCCACCTCCCCGTCGTCGCCGGCGGGTCCAACACCTACATCGAGGCGCTGGTGGAGGCCGACGGCGCCGCGTTCCGCGCCGCCCACGACTGCCTCTTCCTCTGGCTCGACGCCGCGCCGGGGATGATGGAGTGGTACACCGGCCTGCGCGTCGACGACATGGTGCGGCGCGGCCTGGTGGACGAGACGCGCGCCGCCTTCGAGGAGGGCGCCGACTACACCCGCGGCGTGCGTCGCGCCATCGGCCTGCCCGAGATGCACGAGTACCTGCGGGCGGAGCGGGAGGGCGCCGTCGGCGAGGCCGAGATGGCGGCCATGCTCGAGCGCGCCGTGCGCGAGATCAAGGCCAACACGTTCGGCCTCGTCCTCCAGCAGGCGGTCAAGATCCGCCGCCTCGGCACGCTCGAAGGCTGGGACGTCCGGCGCGTCGACGCCACCGCCGTCTTTGCGGCCATGGCCGAGGGCTTGGGCGGCCACAAGGAGGTCTGGGAGTCGACCGTGTGGAAACCGTGCCAAGAGATGGTGCGCCTCTTCCTCGGTGTGGGAAGCCCTACTTTCCACGCTCCAGCTGCTACCCTGCCAACTGATCTGGAGGTGGATGAGGCCATGGCTGGGCTTTCCCAACGTGGTGTCTCTGTTATCCCTGCTGCTGCAGTCGGCGACGATGATGGCAGTGTCGTCCTGACCCCGCCAGCACTGCACGAGCATGAGAATGAAGGATCCTAGAACAACGGTGCTGCCTGCGTTGTACTCAATGGCACCGACGTCGTGGACAAAGATCCTGCCTGCCGTGCCTGCGACAGCGGCGATGGTGGAAGCAATGCCGGCGTTGCTGAGGCTGCTCCGGCAGCAGCTGGAGCTACGTCGAACGACACAGCCTAAGTTGTAAGCTAGGAGCATGCATGCATGCATGGCTTAATTGCCGGCTTTGGCGCACTCCATGGTCGTGCTTTAGAGCGTACTCCTCCACAGTCGGTTGCATGCAAGCATGGGAGATAGTGATACAAGTCTCATCAGCTTAAGCTATTTTTACTGTTTAATTTAAGGTTTATCTCTTGCTTTCTGAATTATTATGAAACATCGCATGACTATGATGATTGAATTTAAAGACATTTGTGTTGTTGTTATTATTATATATATGTTCAATTTAGTAATTTGCTTGAAAATTAAATTTGGTTCAATCGATTTGTTTTTTTTTTTGAGTGGTAAACCAACGCTTTATTATGGCGAAGCCGAACGGTTTACAGGAATTACAAACTGGTCATGGGGTACTCTCAACCACAAATGGCGACCAACATCTAAAGAAGATGAAAATTTAGCTAAATTATGAGCATCAGTGTTCCCTGCCCGTCCTTCAAAAATAAACTCACAGCTTCTGAAACTCCTCGCCCGGGCACGAATCTCCTTGATGATAGCACTATATGGACCTTCGGTGCCGTTATTGATGTCCGCCACCACAGTCTTATTATCACATGCGATGATAATGTGCTCAAGTGACAAATCCAGCGCTAGATTCAGCGCTTCTCGACAAGCTAGCGCCTCAAGCGTCGCTGGGTCAGAAATATCTGAAAAGGACATAGCCGACGACCCCAAGTAGAGGCCATGGTGGTCTCGGCAGAGTGCCGCAGCTGCACCGCTCCTACCGTTCCTCGCCTGGCCTCCATCAACTTGTATCTTCACCACTCCCACAGCAGGGGCCAACCACGTACTAGTATGCCTTACTCCCGAGCTAGTCATAGCCGCATTTTGTACAACACACACTGGGGTCTTCAGAGATTCTAGTTCAGAGATGAAGCTAGTCACAAATGCATGTGTAGCATGAGGGCTCTGTAGGACTCCCTCATGGATAGCTTTACGCCTTGCCGACCATATTGCCCACAAAGTCACGACCAGCTTGACCATGCTAGCTTGTGGTAAATCATTAAACATAGAGAATAACCAGCGCTTAGCATTTAGCTCTGTAGTAGCCTGAATATAATCAACAACGTCATCATCTACTAGAGCCCAGACACACCGGGCAACAGAACACTGCATCAGTGAATGTCGCCAGCTATCCTGCATCCCACATAGCTGACATTTGTCATCATCGGACATATGCCTCGTGTGTCGAACATCTTCGGTGGGAATGGAATGTTTAGCTAGCCTCCAAAGGAAATTTCTAACCTTCCCCGGCACTTGGACAGACCACAGCGATGTCCAAGATTTGGCTTCCGCTTCATAGTTAGACATGCCTGCATTACCCTCAAGCCAATCCTCCCTTCGCCTTTTAGTGTCTGCCAACATTCGGTAAGCTGAACGGACTGTGAAATTTCCATTCTTTTCTAAGCTCCAAGCCCAAAAATCATCCATCCTTGAGGTGCACAAGGGGATAGTCAGTATAGCATTAGTATCTGATGCCAAGAAAGTTTGGTCCAGTGCTGCTCTATTCCATGTGGCTGATGTGTTATTGATTAGTTCACTCACCAGAATCGGTGGGTTGGCCGAGAGGCATGCCAACGGTCGCATAGTAGCGTACCTTGGGATCCAGTTGTCGGCCCATATCCTCGTAGCTGATCCATCCCCCATCCTCCTGATAATGCCTTGACAAAGCACATCCCTTCCTCCTAAAACTGCTCGCCATACTTGCGACGGCCTGCTCCCCAGCTCAGCTGTAAGGATTGTGCCATTTGGAAAATATACTGCCTTCAAAATCTGGGCACAAAAAGATGTCGGGTGCTGCAAAATTCGCCACGATTGTCTTGCCAGGAGTGCAAGATTAAAAAGCTCGAAATCTCTAAAACCAAGGCCTCCCATGAATTTTGGTTGGGTCATAGCCTTCCAAGATACCCATGCCGGTTTTCTTTTCCCCTCTTTGCTTCCCCACCAGAATTGCCGAATGAGTTTATTAAGATGCTCGCATAATCCCCTTGGCAGTTTAAAACAAGACATGGAATATACCGGTACTGCTTGTGCAACTGATTTAACCAGCACTTCCTTGCCCGCCATAGATAATGTTTTCTCAATCCACCCTTTAACTTTGCTCCATAATCTGTCTTTCAGATATTTAAAAGCTCCAAACTTCGAACTCCCCACATCCGAGGGCATACCAAGGTACTTGTCATTAAGTGTTTCATTGGGGACATTCAGAATACCTTTTATCTCTTCCTTAAGATTTGATGGGCACCTCTTGCTAAAGAAAATAGTCGATTTTGCTGCATTTATTCTCTGTCCTGACGCTTGGCAATATGTTTCCAACAGGTTTGACACCTCTGTCGCCCCTCCACCAGATATTTTGAAGAACAACAGGCTATCATCTGCGAATAAAAGGTGATTAACAGGTGGTGCTGAAGGCGCCACTTGGATCCCCCCAAGTTGAGATGACTCACTTAAATTTTTCAAGAGGCCAGAAAGGCCCTCCGCTGCCAACAAAAACAGGTAAGGGGAGATTGGATCTCCCTGACGGATACCTCTGCTAGGTTTAAATTCTTGTAGCTTCTTCCCATTGAATAACACAGAATAAGATACTGAGCTCACCAGATCCATAACGATGTTCACCCATCTTGAAGAAAAACCCAACTTTAACATGATGGCTCTCAGGTAATCCCATTCCACCCTGTCATACGCCTTCATCATATCTAACTTGAGAGCACAATGCCGATGCTTAACTGCTCTATTCCGTTTCATAAAATGTAAACATTCATATGCCACAATAATATTGTCTGTGATCAAACGGCCCGGCACAAAGGCAGACTGTTCGGAAGAAATAATCTCCGGAAGAACTAGCTTCAAACGGTTAGCTATAACTTTGGAAGCAATTTTATAAAACACGTTGCAAAGGCTTATCGGGTGAAACTGTGAGAGCAAAGATGGATTTTTTACCTTTGGTATAAGAACCAGGTAAGTCTGATTAATGCTTTCTGCACTTTCACATCCTTCAATAATCTTAAGAACAGCAGCAGTCACCTCGGTTCCACAAACGCCCCAATGCTTTTGGAAGAAGTGCGCTGGGAACCCATCTGGCCCCGGAGACTTCGTAGGGAACATCTGGTACAAAGCCTTTTTTACTTCCTCCTCAGTGTACCTGGCGTCCAACATCGTACGCATTTCATCTGTCACTTTCTCAGGTACCGAGTCTAATACTGCCTGCATATTTGTACATCCTTCCGACGTGTACAGGTTTGAATAAAATTCAGTCGTCATCGCTTCCAGCTCGCATGCTTCTTCAACCATCTGCCCGTCTTCCCTAGTCAGGGATGTGATCCTGTTCTTCCTTCTTCGCATCGAGGCCCGCTGCTGAAAGTATTTTGTGTTTTTATCACCATATGTGAGCCAATCCACCCTCGATCTTTGTCTTTGGAGGATTTCCTCTCTCTGGTATAACTCCACCAGTCGGTCTGTCACCTTAATCTCCAAATGGCTTGGGCCAGTTCGGCCCGGAATATTCTTTAGAGCTTCAAGTTGCCGAACCAGCTGTTTTATCTCTCGCTTCACACTTCCAAAAGTCAATCTGTCCCAGTTGGACAAGTGTTCTCCCAAACTTTGTAACTTCTGCTAGACCTCGCCTACAGAAGAGCAGCTCGGCCTGCTGCTCCAACTTCTCTCCAGCGACGGAATAAGGTCTTGGTGTCGTTCCCACATCACTTCGTATCTGAACATTCTTGGTGGCTTGTTACCAGCTTCCTGTTGCATAAGCTTTAGAACAATCGGACCATGATCCGAACTCGCTGCTATAGCATTCTCGACCTCTGCAAATGGAAATATTGAGCTCCAGTCGGCATTAGCAACAGCTCTATCCAAGCGCACCCTCGTGAAAGTCCCTCGTGCAACTCTTTTTCAAAAGTCCACCTACGTCCAGTATAGCCCAGATCCGCTAGGCCACATATATCCAATGAATCACGAAATCCATCCATTTGGCCCTGCCCCCTTAAATTAACTCCTTCGTGTTCAGCTTGAGTGAGAACTTCGTTAAAGTCACCAAGTGCTAACCATGGAAGATTGGAAGCACCAGCTATAGAGCTTAGAGTGTCCCAAGTCCTCTGACGATGAGCTACTTGTGCTTCTCCATATACGCACGTCAACCTCCAAGGTGTAGGCCCCAAGCCTCCTACACTTGCATCAATATGATATCGCGAGTAACCATTAATCTCTAACTTTATTGCAACATTCCAGAAGATTACAAGGCCACCACTCCTACCAGAGCTACCAACAGCAAAAGATATATCAAAACCAAAAGATTGTGCTAAAATTTCAGCGCGTGCACTAGGTAACTCGCGAGTATACACATAAATACTACCCCATCCATTCCTAAATATAGGACATTTTGGCAGTTCAAAACAGAGGGAGTATACAATATGTGTCAAAATTGCACTATTATATAAATATTTCTCGCATATTATAAAAAGTGCAGTTACAGTGCAATTTTTTTTTTGTGAAATAATTATAGTGCAAAGTTGTTTGCAAGTTTTTGAAACTTCATTATTTTGAATTTGTTTTAGTATTTATTTTATTTTCTTTATAATTTAAGGGTAATACCAGTGCGACAAAAGTGTTCCTTCTTAGATTTTTTTTTGCAAAAAAATATTATATGCATATTCTTGTCAATTAAAAACCTACAATTTATATGTAAATTGTGTGCAAGTTTGCGCCGAAAGCCTCCGCAGTCGCTTGCGCTGCGTTCCAAGATGCGCCAAGATACATACATTGATCTACATGACTTACAACCCTGCATGCTAAGCTAACCAATCAACTATTTATGCATACGTCCTGCTTTGGCGGTGCCATGCAAAACTCATGTGCACTGGGGCATAAGCGATGTGTGCATTGCAACTGCAGAAAGACGAACTGTCTAGTAATGCAATACCTTGCTTTAGTTCAGCTATATATAAGAGCAGCAAAGAGTTTGCATTAGAAGACCCAATCATCCCCTGAAGACTATCACGCAATGGGTTTGTGATACAGATCATTGTGATAGATCAGATAAGATGCAGTAAGGCACCACAGTCAATGGATACAGTTTTTTTTTTTTTTGAACAACAGAAGGCGCACGAAGCGCCAAACTTTTCATCAGCTCAGTAACAACGTACAACATGGATTACAAACCCCTGAAACTGAAAATTAGAGAGAAGAGAAACTACAGGGCATAACATATTCCTGTGAGCTGAGGCAAAGCAACATATGTCAGGTTCAACATCTGATCTAAGAACCTGATGAGCTACATTATGAGCAATTCCATTTATCTCTCTAGGAATGTGAAACACCTGTGATTGAAGATCTGAAGAGTAGTGGAAGAAATCAGCCAAAGTTTTCCTGATAGACCAAGGAGTAGAAGGCTCCGAAATCCTTCTGCTTGCCGCAACCGAAGCCAAAGAAAGACAATCTGTGAGAAATGTAGGCTGGGTAATGTGAAGACGGTTGGCCACCTGTGCAGCAAAAAGAAGGGCAAGAGCTTCAGCTTGCAAAGGTGTTCTTGTGATGGATGTGGACGCCTGAAGCTGCAAATTTATTTCAATGTGATCGCGTTGCAAAGAAAGATAGACTCCAACTCCAGTAGCTGCTGATCCCTACATTAAACCTGGAATATTTTTACATTTGAAAGCAGCATCAGAATAAACTTTGGAACCTATAATAAGAAGATCAGATTTAAGTGTATGACCCTGCAAAGGAATTTGGTTAGTAGGAGTTGAAGACCGGATGGGAGCCTGAGGCTGTAATTGTTGAGAGATATTAAGAAGATCATTAGATTCAGAAGACAAAGAATTTGCAACAATATTAACATGGTGAGGGAGAGCCTTTTTCCTGTCAAAAAGATAGTCGTTTCTTGCTTTCCAAAGGCACCACATAAAGTTGAGAATGTTTGAAACAGAAGCATGTGGATGGTTCATGTTGATTAAAGCAAGAATAATGTTGTGCATATTGGAATAACTCTGAACTAAAACATCTGATCTAAATATACCAAGGATGGCCGAACCAAGCTGCTCTAGCAAAATCACAAAGAAAAAAGAGGTGAATCGCATTCTCCTGTTGGCCACATCTGTAGCAAAGTTCAGAAATATGTATAGAAAAACGACCAGCCCTCAAACCTATGGGAAGAGCTTTCCGAATAAGTCTCCAAGCAAATGTTTGGACTCTGGGAATCATAAGCTTTTGCTTCCAAATGATCTTGAGAAGATTTTTAACCTGCAAGGATACTTGAGAAGGGACATTCCTCGGATTTGCATGAATATCCTGCAAACACAATTGATAAGCAGATTTGGAAGAACAAATTCCATCATGTAAAGCTCTTTCCAAGATGAATAAGTTTTCTGCAGCAATGGTAACCAGCTACACAGTTCTTCTCCGGTATTCTAGACACTTGCGAGAAATACGTCGGAGGCTGGTTTGGATTACCGTTTCTGTCTCAGATACGCTTGTAAAAAATACAGGTACAGAAACGCTTGTAAAAATCCGACTGGTTTGGATTACCGTTTCTGTCTCAGATACGCTTGTAAAAAATACAGGTACAGAAACGCTTGTAAAAAAATACAGGTCGCCGCTCGTCGTTTTGTTTCCGGCTGGATATCTGTTCATGGCCAGTAAGTTACACGTGTAGAATAAATACATGCATATTGGAACACACCGCATCCAAGCGCGGAATGTTCAAGAGTATACTTAGGCACTCTGGATAAATTTCCAGTGAGATAAATGTAAGACATCTGCCAAAGAACAGATGATTTACACATCGATACAAGAATCATGATATGACATTGTGGATACCATTATTATTTGAACAAAAAATCAATTATATAGCTAAACCATGACATGACTATCAGCATGACACTGTCACTCAATGCAAGTGGAAAGATCGAGTTCTTTTTTTTTCTTTTGCGATGGGAAAGATTCAAGTGCTGAGCAACACACAGATTTGTCGCTTACGTAGATTCCGGCCGGACAACCTTCATTGAATTTGCATCGTTGGGCAGTATTTATTTCCATTTCAAGAGGCGGGTAAGATTCAGATCTCATAGGTGTTTCTTCTGATTATATCTTGCAAGGCAAAAGGGAACTATTTCTACTTGCAGTAAGCTCTGCTCCGTCTCTATGGTCTCTAATGTGCAGGGACAGTTCCGAAATATGCCATACACCATCAGCACAAGCAAATTGCTCAAAGAATTGTGAATAAGTTTGGTCTAATGAAAAACTAATCCTACTGCTATCAGTGCCATTCTTCAGGGCACTCCCGAGCTCAGATACTACCAAGTCACTGGGAACAGAAGTTTAGACCCAAACCTGGACATAGTACCAAACAGTACTCCTATTATAAGAAGGAAGCATGATCATGTTAAACAACTTTACAAGCCTATAACGGCAAGAAGAAAGTATCAAAGACAGTGATCATTACAAACCTGCCTGATAACTTCCCTCGGTACTCAGATGATGCTATTCATAGCTCTCTATGGATGGATGTTTTCATGTCCAGGGGTTAAATACACTAGGCCATGATAACAAATGATGTCAGAACAAATCTGAACTACTCCATACACCTCTAAAACTGTGGCAAATAAATCATTATATCAGGTAGCAGAAACAGAAATCTGCTATCCTGTGTGACTATTCATATGCAGAAGTTGTCGAACCACTTATTTTTTTGCAGCTTAGAACATAACAATGGACATGATGAAATGATTGATAAATTGAATGAAATGTTGAAGTAGACATCAAATTCTACCACAAAATGGCTAAATCCAATCTTGTACGAGCTGCAATATGAACAGTAACTCAGCTGAAGCTTAGGTAGCTATGAACCAAGTTTTCTATGTAACCATAGTTCCAGCAACATACATAATGAAGCCTTTTTCACTTATCTTAGACACAA